>NC_133132.1:13831380-13983880 GCF_048418815.1 Hemitrygon akajei | reverse complement strand
GTATGATTTTTTGCCGCCAGTGCGGTCTGCGTTCGGAAGCTTCTTTTGGAACAGATGGCGAATGATGCTCACAGTACTGCTTGACCCTGCTGCAGATTTGGTGCAGTTCACACAATGATCTGGAGGATCTGGGCAGGTCAGGCAGCATCTATGGATGGGAATAAATAGTCGATGTTTCGACCCGAGACCTTCTTCAGCAGATTTCGTCCCTTTACAACAGCGTGAATTTCGCCCAGTTTACTCTGTGATGCGGGAGCGAAGTTGATGTTGTTTCTTCCATGAGGGCAGAGTCAGCTTTTGTGTATTCACTGCTTGCATGGCATCGTCGACAGAGTCTCTGGTGTTTTGAAAGGATTGCCGAGGACAACTTCAGTGTCCTAACAGAATGGTGTAAGCCACTTTCTGAATGTTTGCAGATGTGGAGTAGGTCACCCAAAAGCAGGGTCTCAGCCCGAAATATCAACTGTTTACTCTCTTCCTTTGATGCCTCCCGGCCTGCTGAGTTCCTCCAGCACTTCCTGAGTGTTGATTTCGATTTCCGGCATCTGCAGACTTCCTCGTGTTTCGAGTGAATAGGTGGACAAGTACCCTGTAGTCCGCCTCAAGTAGGAATTATGACAACAGAACAAATGCTGGAGTACCGAGACAAGAATGGAAGCACAATATGGAAGTGAAAGGAAGAAAGGGTTCTAAACCAGACACTTGGAGAGATGGTGATATTTGGCAGGGATGAGCGCCCGATCCAAGCTGACATTTCCAGGAACCCAGCGGCGTTACTCGGGAACAGATCTCAGCCAGTCCACGAGGAAATGAAGAACATGCTGAACATTTCGTGAGTCCAGAATTCTTTTTACTACGAAGATAGGTTCCCCATCAACAAACATGGGTGGCAGCGGGACTGATGATGGTGGGGCTGAGGGACTGATATTTACAGGTCTCAGTTTGGAAATGTGGAAGGTGATGTCGTTCTTGGGAGCTACAAGGTGTAAGCCGAAGAGTTTACTTTCATAAGATCCTTGAAGCATCCAATGAACTTGGATGCCTATTTCTTACACTCCGCCCGGAGAGGCAAATCCTGAGTAGACAGCCAGACCCGGCTGCAAAACCGGTCCCCGTCTTCTCTTGTGGTTTTCCCTTACTTCGGCCTTCCGGGTGGAGGCCTGAAACATTTTACTGCCCATCTTGACGGGATCCTCAGCTACAGTAACCCCAGACTCGGCGTCTTCTTCAGGGAAGAGTAGCGGAGAACAACCGATCTGGCATTCGAACGTGAACATCCCTTGAGCAGAATTTTGCAACCTGTTGAATGGCCTCTGCCCACATCAAATTTTCGCACCACTCGGATGTTTCTTTTTCTCTCTGAGAACAGGATTCGTTGCAAATTCTGGTCCGCCCGCTCCATCTGGCTGTTGGACTGCGGGTGAAATCCATGGACCCAATCAGCCGACAGAACACCTTCCATAAACGTAACGCGAGTTGTGGACAGCGATCCGATACAATCCCCATCTGAAGTCCGTGGGTGCTGAAGCCGGTTCAGGAGAATTTTAGCCATCTCTGAGCAGATGGAAGCCTGTCCAAAATAAATTTTCCGGCCATCGAGAAACAATCTACCATGATGACGATCTTCCCCTGGAAATAGAGAGACCCGTGACAAGTCCATGGAGATGTGCATCCATGATGTGTCCAGAATAGGTAGCGAGTGAAGTAACAACTCCCAATGCGACAAACTCTCAATTGGAGCTGCAGGAGACTATCAAACTTGTCACTTGTGGCTTTTCAGCAGATCACATCTGTTGAACATCATCTGGTTCTGGATCCTCCTGCTAAGTGAGCCCGTTGATTCTTAGAGTCACGGTGAAGTACAGCCATCGTCCCCTCTAGTCGGTGCCGAACATTTAATAAGGAGTGCTGCTGGAATCTGGGCTGGAACCTCCGCTGACAGTAATGCATATAAGTGATCCGGATGAAAATGCAGATGAGTGGGTTAGTAAGTTTGTGGATGATACCAAGAGTGGTGGATTTTTAGATAGTATAAAAGCCATCACAATTTACATCCGTTGCAGATATGGGTAGAGAATGGCAGATGGAGTTTAACCGAGATAAATGTGAGGTGCTGCACCATTGTAGAGTAAATGTCAAGAGACACTATTAACGGCAAGATTCTTAACAGTGCTGCTGGCATTAATATATTGAGATCCAAGTTCATAGCTCCTTGAAAGTGTCCACACAGGTCGATAATGTGGTCACGGTTTACAGAATAGTTGTTTTCATTAATTGTGGCATTGAGTTCAAAAATCAAACAGTCATGTTGCAACACGATGAATGCTTAGTTAATTCCACAGCAGAGTATTGCAGACAATTCTGGTCGCCCAGCTACAGGAAGGAAGTAGAGTCCTTGGAGACGGTGCTGGAGGTTTACTAGGTTGCTTCCTGGTTTACAGAGTACGTGCTATCACGAGAGGCTGGATAAACTTGTGTTGTTTTCTCTGGAATACCGGAGGCTGAGGGAAGAACTGATAGAGGTTTACAAGCGTATGAGAGGTGTAGATTGCGCATCTGTTTCACAGGGTTGAAAAGTCTAATACCAGAGGGCATGTATTGAAGGTGAGGGATTGGGTGGGAGTGATTGGAGTGGGTACGTTGCGATTGGTGTTTTTATTAATTTGATCGGCACAGTGCGGGCTGAATGGTATGTTCCTGTGCTGTAGTGTTCCATGTTGTTATACCTTTCTTCGTCCTCAGCTCTGCACATAACGCCTCAGTAGACGAGTTCTCCAGTTTGTCCCAACTGAGCACAACCGTGACATTTTCCCTAACTAGTTATGCCACACCTCTCCCTTTCATTCCTCCTGCAATGTCACGTCTAAAACAATGGAACCCCGGAATTTTGAGCAGCCATTCCTACCATTCCTGAAACCAATTCTTACTAATGGCTACAATAATAACATGATTCATGCTGCTGGTCCGTGCCACGATCTCAGTTCCCTTTCCTACGATACTTCTTGCGTCTCCTGTTGGGATGAGATACTTCTTCGTCACCAACAATCAACAACTGATATATTGGTGTCACAAAGAAAATATCTGGACACTCCATCGATCTCTGGACAGTGATAGCAGAACGTACGTACTGTTGTGTTTCAGATTCCCGTACACATTTTCTTTTTGCCTTTTCTAACCTCTAAAAAGATTTTCAAAATATAACAATGGGTGAAATGGGACACACCACATCAAAGGGTGATGTGGGCACACTTTCCAATAGGATTAAAATATTGAAGTGATAAGCCCGATGTCTCATGGTCATGAATTTATGAACTTAATTTCTGATTTGCCAAATTTTCACGATGTTATATATATATATATTCAGGAATCCTGGCTGTTAACACGATTCACATTATAAAGGGGTATAGTAGGAGAAAGGCTGTACAATTGTGTATTGAAGGAGTGCGGAGATATTTGGGAGAGGAATGGGGTGTTTTGGAAAGTTGTGAAGTATCATCTAAGCATAAAAGGGCCGTTCAAAGTTGAGAAAAGCAGTGAAGGTTGTGAAAGATGTTTACTGGAGGTCATATTCAGATAATATCGGAAAGGATATGAAACTTGGAGATGTTTGGGGATTGACTAATAAATTGGAGGATTCGTAGGGATCATAATGTTCCTCTGTGATTGATAATTGTAAACTGATTTTTATTGAAACAGGGAAGGTTATGTTACTGGCTGGTTCATTCGCCGTGATTTACGATAAAGATGAAGAGGTTAAACAATGTAGTGATGAGGTTCTCTGTGAATGGCTTGACGTATTGAAAGTCATCACTGATGTAGTTTTCTGTCTGTGAAATTAAGAAGGATATTATTAATTCGGGAAACACTCAGAAAATGCTGGAGGAAGTCAGCAAGCCAGGGAGTAACTTTGGAAAAGCGAACAGTCGAGGTTTGGGCCGGGACACTTCAGCAGCACTGTGGGTAAAATAAGAAGTGACCTGCTGAGTTCCTTCAGCATTTTGTGTATTTTACTTGAGTTTCCAGCATTTGCAGGTTTTTTCCTGTTTGTGTTTGATTATTATTAATGCAGGTCAAATGTCTCCAGGAAAGGATAATATATGTTAATGTATAATTAGCCATCTGACTGACAATTCTCTTGAGAAAATAATATTTTAGAATCGCATTTATAGATTAGCTTATCTACTTTACTCATGAATAATGACATTCTCGGAATTCTACGCCTGTTACGCCTAGTGGTAGGCCTTATCTTTAACATCTGAATTTTGTAAACCTGTTGAACTTATGCTACTCGAGCTGTTCAAGTATATTTTGGATAAAAGAGGTTATATATCGCTTTATCAAAGTGAATTTCGGAAGGGTAATATGACTTTAGATTCAGTTTTACGTTTATAAGATAATATTAAGGAACTACAATTCAATAATGATGTAACAGCTGTATTGTCTGATATTGTAAAGGCATACGATGTTTATGGAAGGATGGACTTTTGATTAAATTATGAAAATGAAGACTGAAGGAAAGATTGCATATTTTTTCTGAGTTTTATATTTGGACAGTGTGCTGGTTCGGGTGGGCCAGTTGCATTCGGGTGTCTATGAGATCGAGACTGAGAAACCTTAAGGCAGCATTTGCAACCTTTTATTTTTTAATATTATGATTAATGATATATTCTCTGAGATAGCCACTCGGGTGGGTTCATCACTATATTCAAATGGTGCAGCATAGATTAGAGGTAGGAATTTCAATTATACTGCATATTGGATTCAACTGGCAATTAATAAGTGTGAGCCACAGGGAAACAGATGAGGATTTAGGCTTTCAGAGACTGATGCACATGTTATGTGTTTTACAAATGGTAGAAATAGACCTGCAGTGGATTTGAAATTATATGGTCAAGCTCTTGAAGTCATATCAGTGGTAAGATTTTCAGGCAAGTGGATCGTTAACAAGCTGACATGGAAGCACCATATCAGTAAAATAATTGATAAATATAAAGGAGGATTAAATATTCTCTGGTATCTGTGGGTGTTCTGGCGTGCTACATGATTATACTTCTTGACCATTTTCATCTGTTTAATTGGATCTGTTCCTGATTACGGTTGAGTGGCTTATGGATCAGATTCATATTCAACGATATGGGTGTGATGCAACCACAGGTTTTCAGATTACGTTGTGCTGCAGTAAGGTCGTCCATTGTTTTGTCTTTACTGGTTGAAATGGGACAACTACAATTACACTTATGGAGATTGTAGGTCATGTTAACATGCTGGGTTAATTTGAGTGGCAAAGAAATGATCACACTGTTAAAGTTGGGTTGGAGAACTATTGGAAACATCACTGGAAGAGTGTTTTTTTTTTTAACTTTTAGGTGCTGGGATCTTATCACGCTGGGAAGATGGGATTGCTGGATTACGTAAGGTTCCCCGCGGTCACATTCTCTGAAACCCCACCTTGTTCTCCCTATGACTATTCAATGTTCAGTCACACAGTTTAAAAAATTCCAAGGAATCTGTTACGCCTGTGAGTCTGTTGATTCATCAGAGTATGAAGGAAAGTTATTATGATATGTCAACTATTAATTCAGACTAACCAAAAAGAATTTAAGTTGGAATGATGGTGTGACTGCTTTGTGCCTGAATTACGGGTAACGATAAAGAAAGGACTCGCCAACCAATTGTCAGTAAATACAGCAAAATTTGTTGTTATCTTTTTAGGCTTACAGTGGGTGGAGTAATTTTGTCCATGTAAAATTGTAATTAGCTCCGATGCCTCTTCGGTTTTGATGTGGCTTCAGAAGATAATTCTAGCAGTCTGTCATATTTACTATTGGGAACTGATCTAACATTATTTCATATTCAAAGTATTGGTTTTTATGTCCCCTTGTTGTGGGGCCCTGCACACAGAACTGCTGAGGGGAATGGTCTGGTTGACTGTTTAGTTAAAAGTGCTGTTAACATTCAACAATGGATGAAGGCGTCCCACTTAACCAATCAGAAGCTGAGAGGTTTGTAGTGTTAACAAATCGGCTCTTCTGGCAAGACTGGCGGGATAACAGCACAAGGGGAGACAGAGAATACCTAATAAGTTTAATTTTATGGGAGAAAGGAGTAAGAAAAAGGAGGGAAAGAATTATATCGATACGGCTCAGTATATGGTTATACTATACTCAATTGTTCATTATGTTGTGTTGCAAAACATCATTCTGGGTCGTAAAGGGTTTGTTATTATGAAACAGTTGAATACAAATTATTTCAGGGTGAAACATATCTGGTAGATGTGACTCAAATGCAGGCTTCATTACGATCGTTGGGGGATTGGTATCTTTAATTTTAAAACGTTCTTAAGTTACGGGGTGGACGAATTTGACTCAGAGCACTATGTTTCATTACATGCAAACTATAGGGTTTGTTGGGGTAATTTAGCTTTCATTAGAAAAAAAAAAGAGTGAGGGTTTTATTCCCAATTCGCTGCACCACAGTCCGGTCGGGTTAGTAATGGAAATGCGCCTTTAAATTGGAGAGGCAACCGCCGTTTATCCAAAGCCCGCACTATTTCTTCAAATTAGCCATTCATTCAGTGGGAAGGCGAAGACTGGTGTGATTCATACAGGATTAGTTAATCAGCATCAGACGAGACCACTGTTGTTTTGTGGAACGTCGGACTGTGAAATCGGTGGGCCGGAAAGGAAATAGATGGACATATCAGCAGACCAATGGGTGGGTGCCATTCCGGAGTCCCTTTTTGACTGATGTCTGGCAGGGCCAATGAGATACTGAGTCTCCTGGACGGTGCTTTATCCCTCCCAAACACAGACTATCCTAATGTCGCGGAGCTGCCGGTCGATGGGATAATTCGCCCGTGAATAACACCTGAGAGCGGTAAATGTGAGGAGATGGAGACCGGACAGGAGACAATGCGGCCACCTCTGTCTCAAACATTACAGAATGTTTGTTTTTATTAATTGTGGCATTGAGTTCAACAATCAAATAGTCATGTTGCAACATTATGAATATTTAGTTAATTACGCAGTCAGAGTATTGCAGACAAATCTGGTCGCCCAACTAAGGGAAGGATGTAGAGTCCTTGGAGACGGTGATGGAGGTTTACACGGTTGCTCCCTGGTTTACAGGGTACGTGCTATCACGTAAGGCTAGATAAACTTGTTTTGTTTTCTCTGGAGAGCCGGAGGCTGAGGGAAGATCTGATAGAGGTTTACAAGTTTATGAGAGGTGTAGATAGCGCTTCTGTTTCCCAGGGTTCAAATGTCTAATAGCAGAGGGCATGCTTTGAAGGTGAGGGGAGGGGTGCGAGGGATTGGAGTGGGTGCGGGGGGATTGGTGTTTTTTTAAATTTGTTCGGCACAGAGCGGGCTGAATGGTATGTTCCTGTGCTGTAGTGTTCCATGTTGTTATACCTTTCTTCGTCCTCAGCCCTAACTAGTAATGCCACACCTCTTCCTTTAATTCCTCCTGCACTGTCACGTCTAAAGCAATGGAACCCGGAATTTTGAGCAGCCATTCCTACCATTCCTGCAACCAAGGCTCACTAATGGCTACCATAACATGATTCATGCTGCTGGTCCGTGCCATGAGCTCATCTCCCTTTCCTACGATACTTCATGTGTCTCCTGCTGGGATGAGATACTTCTTCATCACCAACAATCAACAATTGATATATTGGTGTCACAAAGAAAATATCTGGTCACTCCATCGATCTCTGGGCAGTGCCGGCAGTGTTAACATATTGTTCTGTTTCAGATTCCGTACACTTTTTCTTTTTGCCTTTTCTAACCTCTAAAAAGATTTCCAAAATATAACAATGGGTGAAATGGGTCACACCACATCAAAGGGTGATGTGGGCACACTTTCCAATAGGATTAAAATATTGAAGTGATAAGCCCGATGTCTCATGGTCATGACTTTGTGAACTTAATTTCTGATTTGCCAAATTTTCACGATGTTATATATATTCAGGAAACCTGGCTGTTAACACGATTCACATTATAAAGGGGTATAGTAGGAGAAAGGCTGTACAATTGTGTATTGAAGGAGTGCGGAGATATTTGGGAGAGGAATGGGGTGTTTTGGAAAGTTGTGAAGTATCATCTAAGCATAAAAGGGCCGTTCAAAGTTGAGAAAAGCGGTGAAGGTTGTGAAATATGTTTACTGGAGGTCATATTCAGATAATATCGGAAGGGATATTAAACTTGGAGATGTTTGGGGATTGATTAATAAATTAGGGGATTCGTAGGGATCATAATGTTCCTCTGTGATTGATAATTGTAAACTGATTTTTACTGAAATAGGGAAGGTTATGTTACTGGCTGGGTCATTCGCCGTGATTTACAATAAAGATAAAGAGGTTAAACATTGTAGGGATGATGTTCTCTGTGAATGGCTTGGCGTATTGAAAGATTTCCAAAATATAACAATGGGTGAAATGGGTCACACCACATCAAAGGGTGATGTGGGCACACTTTCCAATAGGATTAAAATATTGAAGTGATAAGCCCGATGTCTCATGGTCATGAATTTATGAACTTATGAAGCAGAATCTGTAGAAGAGAGGCAATGCCACAGTGAGACTATGGGCCAGATGAAGATTACTGAAGAGGTGTTTGCTGTATTGAGGCAAATATGTTACTTACGCCGCTGGCATTTACTGCAGTAATAAAGGTCCTCCACCTCTGACTGTCCTTCGCAGAAACCACTTTTGGTCCACGGCTTCCTTCATTGTGTCAGTAGCTTCCTCTCGTTTTTCACGAGTCGGCCATACAAGCCCCGGATGGAGACTCGGGAATACAGTGGCAGACAGTCGTAGAATTACTCTTCATTGCTGTTTCCGTGCCAGTTCTGTTTAACAATGCAGGATTGTTAGACCAGAGTGGAACTCTGAACCGATATCTGCTGGTAAAGTTACTGGAGGGTATTCTAAGGGACAGCATACATAAGTATAGAGATAGCCAGGGACCGATTAGCAATAGTCAACATGCCAATGCGCATCATACATCGTATCAAATTAAATTTAAGAAGTTTCCGAGGGTTTTACCTGGAAATCGGATGGAAGAAAGGCAGTGGATGTGTTCATCAGATAATTAATCAAAGGCATTGACAAGGCCCCGCTTGGGAGGTTGGTTAAGGAGGTTCAATCAGTTCGCATTCAGAATGAATTCATAAATTTGATTAGACGTGTCTGCTTTTACACAATGTTTAGACTATTAAGTATACATGCACCATAATTGTTTTACACATGCAAACAAAGCTGATTCTAGGACATGGTTTGCAGGGAATAGATAGAAATTTATTTCCTAGAGTTCATGAAAATGACGAAGATTTCATTGACGTATACCAAATCATGAATGCAATAGACAGGGTAAATACAGGCAGGTTTTATTTTTCCACTGTGGTTTGGTGAGTTGAAGTAGAGGTTCAGATTGAAGCAGAGATATTTAAGGGGAACCTGAGGTGTAATGTATTCACAGAGGGTAGGGTGAGTGGTGTGTGGGCCGAGCTGCGAGTGGAAGTGCTGGATGTGGGATTGATTGCATTGAGAAGAAGCTTTGGTTATGCATGGATGAGGGGAATTGGGGACTGCGGTCCAGGTGCGGTTATGGGACTCAGAAGAATAACAATTCGGTAAAGGACGAAATGGGTAAAAGGGTTTTGTTGTTATTGTGCTCCAAAGAAAGTGTAGACAAAGGAGAATTAGTTGGGTCCGTTGTCTGAACGGTAGCCGAATTCTTTAACACCTTCTTGATGGGGAACAGACCTGCATAGGTGTTGGGCATCCATGGTGAAAATGAAGGGATCAGGGCCAGGGATTTCAAAGTTGGTGAAGAGGTCCAGGGCATGTGAAGTTGGCTGAGGAAGTTGGGAAGGGACTGAATCAAGGGAGATAAAATGAAGTCGAGTTATAGGGATTTGATTTTGATCGGACTGAAGCAGAGAATAGGCCTGCCCGGACAGTCGGGTTTATGGATCTTTGTGTTTATGACACAGAACGGCTGTTGTTTTCTGTCCCTTCGTCTTTCATTGGCATTGTCACCACTGCTAATGTTTTCTGCTAATGGTGACTCTCCAGTTAATATATGGTGATAACTACATACGTTGATAATAAATATTAAAGAAAATCAAACTTGAACAAAGAAAACACAGATACACACTCAGGCATGGACACAGAAAAGCACAGAGAGATAGTAGCACACACATAGAAATATAGAAACATAGAAAAACTCCAGCACACTACAGCCCCTTCAGCCCACAACGCTGCGCCGAGCATGTCCTTAACTTAGAACTACCTAGGCTGTACCATAGCCCTCTATTTGTCTAAGCTCCATGTAGCCGTTCAGGAGCCTCTTAAAAGACCCCATCGTGTCCTCCTTCACCACTGCCGCCGGCAGCCCATTCGATGAACTCTCCACTCTCTGCTCAAAAAAAAAGCTTACCCCTGGCATCTCCTCTGTACCTACGTCCAATCACCTTAAAACTAGGCCATCTGGTGCTAGCCATTTCAGACTTAGGGAAAAGCCTCTGACTATCCAGACGATCAATTCCTCTCATTATCTTGTACACCTCTATCAAGTCACCATTCATCCTCCATCACTTCAAGGAGAAAAGGACGAGTTCACTCAACCTATTCTCATAAGGCATGCTCTCCTCAGCACCCTTTCTATGGTTTCCACATCCTCCCTATAATGACGAGACCAGAACTTGAGCAGAGTACTCCTAATGGGGTCTGACCAGAGTCCTACATAGCTGCAACATTACCTCTTGGCTCATAAACTCAATCCATGATTGATGAAGACCAGTGCACCATATGCCTTCTTAACCACAGAGTCGACCTGCATAGCACCTTCGAGTGTCCTATGGACTCGGACCCCAAGATCCCTCTGATCCTCCACACTGCCAAGAGTCTTACCATGAAGCCTGCTTACATTCACTCTATCTATACCCATCATAATTTTATATACCTCTATCAAATCTACTCTAATTCTTCTATGCTCCAGGGAATAAAGTCTTAACCTATTCAACCTTCCTCTGTAACTCAGTTTCTCAAGTCCCAGCAACATCCTTGTAAACCTTCTCTACACTCTTTCAACCTTATTAATATCTTTCCTGTAATTCAGTGACCAAAACTGCACGCAATACTCCAATGCCTTATACAACGAACAAAGGACAATACAGCACAGTACAAGCCATTCGGCCCACAACATTGTGCCGACCCTTAAACGCTGCCCCCGATATAACCCTCCACCTTAAATTCCTCCATATACCTGTCTAGTAGTCTCTTAAACTTCAGTAGTGTATCTGCCTCCACCACTGATTCAGGCAGTGCATTCCACGCACCAACCACTAAGTAAAAAACCTTCCTCCAATATCCCCCTTGAACTACCCTCCCCTTACCTTAAAGCCATGTTTTCTTGTATTGAGCAGTGGTGCCCTGGGGAAGAAGCGCTGGCTGTCCACTCTGTCTATTGTTCTTAATATCTTGTACACTTTTATCATGTCTCCTCTCATCCTCCTTCTCTCCAAAGAGTAAAGCCCTAGCTCCCTTAATCTCTGATCATAATCCATACTCTCTAAACCAGGCAGCATCCTGGTAAATCTCCTCTATACCCTTTCCAATGCTTCCACATCATTCCTATAGTGAGGCGACCTGAACTGGACACAATGCTCAAAGTGTGGACTAAACAGAGTTTCATAGAGCTCCAT
Source organism: Hemitrygon akajei (assembly GCF_048418815.1). Classification (NCBI taxonomy): domain Eukaryota; kingdom Metazoa; phylum Chordata; class Chondrichthyes; order Myliobatiformes; family Dasyatidae; genus Hemitrygon; species Hemitrygon akajei. The sequence goes on along the minus strand of NC_133132.1, from coordinate 13,972,171 downwards.
TATTACCCCACGACACTCAAACTGTATCGCTCGACTTATGAAAGCTAACACTGCATAAGCTTTCTTAACTACACTATCTACCTATGAGGCAACTTTCAGGGATCTGTCGACATGTACCCCCGGATCCCCCTGCTCATCCACACTTCCAAGTATCCTGCCATCTAGTTTCTACTCTGCCTTGGAGTTTGTCCTTCCAAAGTGCACCACCTCACACTTCTCCGGGTTGAACTACATCGGCCACTTTTCAGCCGACTTTTGCATCCTATCAATGTCTCTCTGCAATCTACGACAATCCTCAACACTATCCACAACACTACCAATTTTTGTGTCGTCTGCAAACTTGCCAACAAACCCTTCTACCCACATATCCAGGTGGTGAAGAAAAATCATGATAAGTACAGGTTCCAGAACCGATCATTGTGGGACACCACGAGACACAAACCTCCAATCCGAATGTAGTCACTCCACCACGTCCCTCTGCCTTCTGCAGGCAAGCCAATTCTGAATCCACCTGGTCAATCTTCCCTGGATTCCATGACTTCTGACTTTCTGAATAAGCCTACCGTGTGGTACCTTGTCAAATGCATTACTAAAATCCATGTAGATCACATCCACTGCGGTACCCTCATGTATATGGTATATATGTACGGTGAATTGAAAACTCACACAATGTTTAGTGAATATGAAGGTCAGTCAACCTTGAAAAGAGTGAAGATGAATGTTCCACGTCAGAGGACTGCGACGTCAGTGGATATCTGTTGTTATCACAGTCCTCTCATTACGGACACTTCACTGCAGGATGAAATGAAGTTTGTGATGTTTATGACAGATGTGGTGAACGGTACTGCTCAGACATCTCGTCATAATGAGGACATTTAAATTATTGTGAAAGTTACAGCAAGGTATCTTTGTGTAACTGGTGTTATGTGAGAAGCCCTAAATGAAGCTCTGATGGGTATGGTATCTGTATTCCAGTCCACTTGTGAAGGTATATAATGGCATTAAAATATTGAAGTGGAATGCCATAAGCCCGATGTCTCACGGTCAAGATTGACCTGATGAGTTCCTGCACCATTTTGTGTATTTTACTTGAATTCCAGCATTTGCAGGTTTTTCCCTGTTTGTGTTTGACTGTTATTAATTCAGGTCAAATGTCTCCAGGAAAGGATAATATATGTTTCTGTATAATTCGCCATCTGAGTGGCAAGTCTCTTGAGATAATAACATTTTAGAATCGCATTTATAGATGAGGTTATCTTCTATACTCATGAAAAATGGCATTCCAGAGGTTCTACGCCTGTTACGTCTAGTTGTAGGCCTTATCTTTAACATCTGAGTTTTGTAAACTTGTGGAACATATTTTACTCAAGCGTTTGAAATATATTTTGAATAAAAGAAGTGATATATCGCTTTATCAAAGTGGATTTCAGAATGGTAATATGAGATTGGATTCAATTTATGTTTATAAGTTAATATTAAGAAAGTACAATTCAATAATGACGTAACAGCGATATTTTCTGATATTGAAAAGGCATACGATGTTTATGAAAGGATGGACTTTTGATTAAATTATGAAAATGAAGACTGAGGGAAAGATTGCCTATTTTTTCTGAGTTTTATATTTGGACAGTGTGCTGGTTCGGGTGGGGCAGTTGCATTCGGGTTTCTATGAGATCGAGACTGAGAAACCTTAAGGCAGCATTTGTAACCTTTTATTTTTTAATATTATGATTAATGATATTTTCTCTGAGATAGCCACTCGGGTGGGTTCATCACTATATTCAAATGGTGCAGCTTTATGGATTAGAGGTAGGAATTTCAATCATACTGCATATTGGATTCAACTAGCAATTAATAAGTGTGAGCCACAGGGAAACAGATGAGGATTTAAGCTTTCAGAGACTGATGTCCGTGTTATGTGTTTTACAAATGGTAGAAATAGACCTGCAGTGGATTTGAAATTATCTGGTCAAACTCTTGAAGTCTTATCAGTGGTAAGATTTTCAGGCAAGTGGATCGTTAACATACTGACAGGGAAGCACCATATCTGTAAAATAATTGATAAACATAAAGGAGTATTAAATATTCTCAGGTATCTGTGGGTGTTCTGGCGTGCTACATGATTATCCTTCTTGACCATTTTCATCTGCTTAATTGGAACTGTTCTGGATTACGGTTGAGTGGCTTATTGATCAGATTTATATTCAACTATATGGGTGTGATGCAACCACAGGCTTTCAGATTGTGTTGTGCTGCAGTAATGTCGCCCCTTGTTTTGTCTTTACTGGTTGAAATGGGATAACTACAATTACATTTATGGAGATTGTAGGTCATGTTAACACGCTGTGTAAATCTGAGTGGCAAAGAAATGATCACTCTGTTAAAGTTGGTTTGGAGGACTATTGGAAACATCACTGGAAGAGTGTTTTTTTTACTTTTAGGTGCTGGGATCTTATCACGCTGGGAAGATGGGATTGTTGGATTACGTAAGGTTCCCCATGGTCACATTCTCTGAAACCCCACCTTGTTCTCCCTATGACTATTCAATGTTCGGTCACACAGTTTAAAAAATTCCAAGGAATCTGTTACGCCTGGGAGTCTGTTGATTCATCAGAGTATGAAGGCAAGTTATGATATGTCAACCATTAATTCAGACTAACCAAAAAGAATTTAAATGGGTAAGTTGGTGTGGTAGTTTTTGTGGCTGAATTACAGGTAACGATAAAGAAAGGACACGCCAACAATTTGTCAGTATATACAGCAGAATTTGCCGTTATCTTTTTAGGCTTACAGTAGGTGGAGGAATTTTGTCCATGTAAAATTGTAATTTGCTCCGATGCCTCTTCGGTTTTGATTTGTCTTAAGAAGATAATTCTAGCAGTCGGTCAGATTGACTATTGGGAACTGATCGAACATTATTTCATATTCAAAGTACTGGTTTATATGTCCCCTTGTTGTGGGTCCCTGCACACAGAACAGCTGAGGGAAATGATCCGGTTGACTGTTTAGTTAAAAGTGTTGTTAAAAAATTAACAATGGATTTCAACTCACGCACTGTGTTTCATTACGTACAATCTATAGGGTTTGTTGGGGTAATTTAGCTTTCATTAGAAAAAAAGGAAGAGTGAGGGTTTTCTTCCCAATTCTCTGCACCACACTCCAGTCGGGTTAGTCGTGGTAATGCGCCTTTAAATTGGAGAGACAACCGCCGTTTATCCGAAGCCCGCACTATTTCTTCAAATTAGCCAGTCATTCAATGGGAAGGCAAAGACTGGTGTGATTGATACTGGATTAGTTAATCAGCATGAGACGACACCCCTGCTGTTTTGTGGGAACGTCGGACTGTGCAATTCGTGGGCCGGAATGGAAATAGATGGACATATCAGCAGACCAATGGGTGAGTGCCAAGTCGGAGTCCCTTTTTGACTGATGTCTGAAAGGGCCAATGAGGTACTGAGTCTCCTGGACGTTGCGTTATCCCTCCTAAACACACACATCCAAATGGCCCGGAGCTGCCGGTCAATGGGATAATCCGCCCGTAAATAACACCTGGGAGATCAGGCGGTAAATTTGAAGAGCTGGAGACCGGACAGGAGACACTGCGGCCGCCTGTGTCTTGTGCTCAGGATGCGGCTTTATTCACGAATTGAAGCACCGAGGTGACCGGATATTTCACCGCGCTGATCACATGCTCGCTGAATTTCGACTGAGTCACCGCGTAAATAAATGTGTTGGTGCAGCAGCTGAAGTTCCTCAGCAGAAACCCCGCGTAGTGAAAGATCGCTTCAGAATCATTGAAATCAGTTCCCTTTCCTGACACCTGACAATGTATGATATTTACAACGTGGGTCATCCAGAGGAGGATGAAACTGCCGGAGAGAGTGAAGAGTAAAACTACAGATCTCCTCCTGCTCTACATCTCCGGGTCACTGCGGTTCTCCCCCTTGCTCTGACCCTTCAGCCCTTTACGGACCCGACTGGCCACTAAAATATGCCTGACTGTCAGAGAGGTGAGCAGCAGGATCCCAGCGAAAGGGAGGAACGGAGTTAAAACTACATCGAGCCATTCATATCCCACCCAGCCTGGATCAATGAAATAATTGTCCTTGATAATACATAAACACGTTACATTGTCGATGATCACCCAGGGTTTCCATGTGAAGTACCGGGGAACGTTTCTCAGACAGAACAGTCCGCCGGTTGTTGTTAGAACCACAGCCGCAGTTTTCTCGGTGCAATAGTTTGTTTTCAGCTTCGAACCGCAAATGGAGACAAACCGATCAAAGGTGAAAGTGACGGTGAACCAGACAGAACAGTGTGTGGCTGAGTATGTCTGTACTTCGATAACACTGCACACAGGAGTGATGCTCAGAAAACTCCACCGGAAGTAATACCGTTTGATTTGATACAAAATGACCTCGATGACAATAGTCAGTAGATCCGTCGATGCCATGACCACCAGGTAGCGAGTGGTGCAGGTAGAGAGGCCGCACTTTCCCCGGGACAGAAGCACAATCGCCACTAAATTCACTGCAGAGACAGTGAGAGAGAGCGAGAGAGTGAGAGGGAGAGGTCAGACGCCGGGCATTACTGAGCACATTCTCTGGGCATCAACATGGGATTGTGTTTCAGTTGAAGATCAGGAGTGATAGATTCTGTGAACGGCTGGTAATCTAACACCAGACACAGGCCACACTGTCTCTGACCCGCCTTCTCCAGTGTGGAGGTAAGAAGATGTGCAGGGAATCGTCGGTGATAAAAACGAGCTGTTTGAACAACGATCGGTTCTGATCCTGAATCGATTCGCTGACGGGGTCGGTTTCACTGATTTAACCGTCACTGGCCAGGCCCCCGGAAACTCAGCATCTGATGGGGCCGAGAAGGGATACAGAGGGGAGCAACACACACAAAATACCGGAGGAACTCAGCAGGTCTGACAGCACCCATGGAATTGAACAAACTCTCCTTTCTCGCCGAGAGCCTTCTTCACGACGAAGCAGTGCCCCAATTTACGACGGGTCACAGAGAAAAAAACAGGAACAACTTAGTAACCTGAGGCTGAGTGGCTCCGTTAATGGAATAATTCCACCGCGCAATTCAGTTCGATACAACACGTCTGCAGATTGGCGGATTCTGGTTTATGTGATCAGCCGCAATTATCAATCAACAGGCAGTGGGATCCGACTGTGACAGAGTTTACAGGGAGACGTGAACTATAGGACTATAGTGTCGCTCTGGCCAATAGCTCAGAAACAGCGAACTTCACAATGTGAACCACCCAGAGTCACACCTTCCGCAGAGCTGCCTGTCCCCAGCACGGGGACTGCTTCAGACAAGGTGTCGTTAAACTGTCCCAGTATTACCTTTCCTAATAACCTCCCCTCCCCAGCACTGGAACAACTCTGGAGAAGATCCCACTAAAACCTGCCCAGGCTCATCTTCCCGGAGGGCTGACTGACCGCATCACCAGTACAACTCTGGACAATGTCCCATTAACACCTTCCCCACCGCACTTTCCCAGAGAGCTGCCTGTCAACTGCGCAGGGACAACTCGAGAGAGGGTCCCGCTAAAAACTTACCACCCATCCCTTCCCGGGGAGCAGCCTTTTCACCGCACCGGTACAAATCTCCGCACAATGTCATTAAGTGCAGAACAACGTTCGGGTCAATCCCGTCAGCTAGAAATGAGACAGAGGTTTTGTTCCCCTTATCATTAAATATGAAAAATCTGAATTTTTTACTTAACCGGATCGATATCTCTGACCGATATTTGGGCCATGCTCATCAATTTTGATGTTCGATAAATTATCACAAACAGGTTCACAGCGGTTAACAGAAATACCAAACATGAATTGCTCTGCTCACTCATCAGGAACTCCAAGGACGGCAATGAACACGTACAATATTTTCTGCACACTCTTGTATCTATCCAATATTGGAGACGTTTTCTCTGTCCAGTAATATGTCCCCCTGTGCTACAGGTGATCTTTCGGAATGAAATGTTGAGGCAGCTCATGCCTGGGGTTTTTAATACCATTCACCGACTCCACAGGGACAGATTTCAACAGATTTTAAAATAAAGGTTTTTAAATAATTTATAAACACATTACATCAGACAAGTTCAATTGCCGAGGAGACAGATTGTGATTAATTTAGTGAATTAATTTTGTGAGATTTTATTTCTCCCAACAAAGGTAACTGAACAGTCCGACAGACTTATGAATTAAAACACAAAACAGGAAGATCTGTCGATGCAGGAAATATAAGCAACACATGAAAAATGCTGGAGGAGCTCAGCAGGTCATCGTACACTGAATTATCTCGTTTTCCAGTGCTGCCGAAGTGTCTCGGCCCGAAACGTCGAGGGTACTCGTTTTCATTCATATCGCCTAGCCTGCTGAGTTCTTCCAGCGTTTTGCGTGTGTTGTTGTCATCAATTAAATGTTCTCGAATGTAAATGTGCACTTCAATAGAATAATTTGCCAGATAAAGAATACTGAAGTATAGTTTGTCATTGTAGCTTGTGAAATTGTTTTGAAATACCTACTGCTACCATTTTTCTCAAGTGTTTAAACTCTTGATAAAGTTTCTGTTTGGGGGAATCTAACGAGAGAGTCCCTAGGAAAATGTCTGTTTGTGGTGATGAATAAATACTTTCATATTCACCAAACCCTCCAAAGACTGCAGTAACTTAGTCACAGTCAGAACCTTTGAGGTCTCCTTCAGGATTCACTCCGAAACCTAATGCATGGGCATGAAACTCAGGGACAGTTTGTCTGGAGTTTGAACTCATATTCCCTACCGAAGGTTTTGAATTCTGGGCTGCTGAATTGTGGACCTTTGTGTGACACAAGTGTCTCTGGCATTCCATGGTGAGTGAATACAGTTTACAGTTAACCCTAACCCTAACCCTAACCCTAACCCTAACCCAGCTGCTGAAAAACTGCTGAGGACAGCTTGGACACCTCAGCTTTCCAGGAGTGATCAAAAGCGAGAAAATATTTGTCTCTTTTCAGCTCGAAAATGCCTGTGCCGGGAATTTTCCATCGACAGTGTGGGAATTCTGCGCGACGTAAAGGGTCACGTGATTTCTGTGCAGTTTCAGAATGCATCGCATGTCCTTACGTGATCTCCCAGCTGCGTGCTCAGACCAGGCCACCACACGAGTTGCCCGGTTCCACGGCGACATTTTCCCTGTCTTGATATCCGTGACTTTCGAGAAGCAGGAATGACGAGTATGGAGCCTTTTTACAGCAAACAGTCAAGCATGTGAGTATGTTCCACAGTCAGAGTATTGCATACAATTCTGGTCGGCCAACTACAGGAAGGATGTAGAGTCTTTGGAGACGGTGCTGGATGTTTACTAGGTTTCTTCCTGGTTTACGGGGTACGCGCTCTCATGAGAGGCTGGATAAACTTGTTTTGTTTTCTCTGGAGTGCCGGAGGCTGAGGGAAGATCTGATAGAGGTTTACAAGTTTATGAGAGGAATGGGTCACACCACATCATTCCTATAATGAGGCGCCCAGACCTTGGCACAGTACTCCAAGTCTGGCCTAACCAGAGTGTTATTGAGCTGTATAATTACCCCGCGACTCTCAAACTCGATCCATCGACTTCTGAAAGCTAACACTCCATAAGCTTCCTTAACTACCCTATCTACATGTGAGGCAACTTTCAGGAATCTGTGGACATGTACCCCCAAATCCCTCTGCTCCTCCACACTTCCAAGTATCCTGCCATTTACTTTCTACTCTGCCTTGGAGTTTGCCCTTCCAAAGTGTACCATCTCACACTTCTCTGGGTTATACTCCATCTGCCACTTGCAGCCCACTTCTGCATCCTATCAATGTCTCTCTGCAATCTTCGACAGTCCTAAACACTATCCACAACACTACCAATCTTTGCGTCGTCAGCAAACTTGCCCACCCACCATTCCACCCCCACATCCAGGTCGTCAATAAAAATCATGACAACAAGAGTTTCCAAAACCGATCCTTGTGGGATACAACTAGTCACAACCCTCCAATCCGAATGTAGTTCCTCAAGCACGACCCTCTGCTTTCGGCAGGCAAACCAATTCTGAATCCACCTGGCCAATCGTCCCTGGATCCCATGTCTTCCGACATTCAGAATAAGCCTACCGTGTGGTACATTGTCAAATGCCTTGCTAAAATCCATGTAGATCACATCCACTACACTACCATCATCTATATGCCAGCTTACCTCCTCAAACAATTCTGTCAGGCTTGTTAGACATGTTCTACCCTTCACAAAGCCATGCTGACTGTCCCTGATCAGACCATGATTCTCTAAATGCCCATAGACTCATACCCATAGAATATTCCCAAAGAACATTTGCCAACACCTTTCCCACGACAGACGTAAGGCTCACAGGTCTATAATTACCCCGACTACCCTTACTAACTTTGTTGAACAACGGGACAACATTCGCCTCCCTCCAATCCTCCGGTACCATTCCCGTTGACAACCAGGACGTAACAATCCTAGCCAAAGGCTCAGCAATCTTTTCCCTCGCCTCCTGGAGCAGCCTGGGGAATGGTCCATCAGTCCCCAGGGACTTATCCGTCCTAATGTATTTTAACAACTTCAAAACCTCCTCTCCCTTAATATCAACATGCTCCAGAACATCACCCTTACTCATATTGTCCTCACTGACATCAAGTTCCCTCTCATTGGTGAATACCGAAGAGAAATATTCATTGAGGACCTCGCTTACGTCCACAGCCTCCAGGCACATTTATCTCTCTCGGTCCTATCTTCACTCCTATCAGCCTTTTGTTCTTCAAATAATTGAAGAATGCTTTGGGGTTTTCCTTTACCCTACATGCCAAGTCCTTCTCGTGCCCCCTTCTTGCTCTCCTCAGCCCCTTCTTGTTCCTTTCTTGCTGCCCGATATTCCTCTTTAGACTCATCTGATCTTTGCTTCCGAAACCACACGTATGCTGCCTTCTTCTAGCTTCCAGCTTTCCTTAACCCTGCTCGCCAATGCCTACTCATGGCCCCTTCTACCCCTCGCGCTTTCATTCTTGAGCTCCTTCCTGCCATCCCTGTAATTTTCTAGAATTCTAACAGGACCAAATTTCTCGAAACATTGCTAAGCTTTTTTTCTTCTTCTTGCCACATTTCTGCCGAGCATTTCCCCGAGAACATCCGCTCGAAATTTACTCTCCCTAGTTCCTGCCTAACAGTATAAAAATTACACAAATTATTCATAACAGAAACATAACAGAAGCTTTTGATTTGAACTACAACTTCGGTCGGGTCCCGCGCTCAATCGACAGCAACTGTCCAACAGTGCAGTCGGCCGCGCCTTCTGGGAGCTGTAGTCATTTTTTCTTTTTTTTTTTTGTTTCTTGCAATATCACTTCACCTCAGCCACCATAAACATCTGGGAACGGACTGACCAAGACGTCGAAAGGGAACCACTGACCAAGGCGTCGAAAGGGAACCACGCCTGTCCTTGTGGACGCCGAGATCAGTGACTACCCACAGAAGTAATTCGCTGAAATCCGCCTTGGCGATGGAGCAGAACAGAAGGGGCTGAGCTTGGTGTAGATTTCCAACCGGTCTATTGTAGCTCAGACCCTCCACTGTCCGCTCCTGTCACTGGCAGAGTTGCCTGTAGGTGAAATGAAAAATCACACAATGATTAGTTAATATGAACGACAGTCAACCTTGCAAAGAGTGAAGGTGAATGTTCCCAGTCAGAGGACTGTAACGTCAGTGGGTATCTGTTGTTATCACAGTTCTCTCATTAAGGACACTTCACTGCAGGGTAAAATGAAGTCTGTGATGTTTATGACGGATGTGGTGAATTGTACTTCTCAGACATCTCGTCCTAATGAGGAAATTTAAATTATTGTGAAAGTTGCAGCAAGGTATCTTTGTGTAACTGGTGTTATGTGATAAGCCCTAAATGAAGCTCTGATAGGTGTGGTATCTGTATTCCATTCCACTTGTGAAGGTATATAATGCGATTAAAATATTGAAGTGGGATGCGATAAGCCCGATGTCTCATGGTCAAGAATTTAAGAAATTAATTTCTGATTTGACAAATTTTCACGATGTTATATATATTCAGGAAGCCTGGTTGTTAACAAGGTTCATATTATAAAGGGCTTTAGTAGGAGAGAGGCCGTACAATTGCGAATTGAAGTAGTGCGGAGATATTTAGGCAGAGGAATGGGGTGTTTTGAAAAGTTATGAAGTATCAGTTAAGCATAAAAGGGCCGTGCCAAGTTGAGAAAATTGGAGACAGTTGTGAAAGATGTTTACTGGAGGTCATATTCAGATAGTATCGGAAAGGATATTAAACTTGGAGATGCTTGGGTATTGATTAGTAAATTGGGGGTTTATGCTTTCAGATTGTGCTGTGCTGCAGGAAGGTCGTCCCTTTTTTTGCCTTTACTGGTTGAAATCGGACAACTAAAATTCCATTAATAGAGAATGTTGTTCATGTTAACACGGTGGGTTAATTTGAGTAGCAAAGAAATGATCACACTGTTAAAGTTGGGTTGGAGGACTATTGGAAACATCACTGGAAGAGTTTTTTTTTTACTTTTATGTGCTGGGATCTTATCACGCTGGGAAGACGGGATTGTTGGATTACGTATGGTTCCACACGGTCACATTCTCTGAAACCCCACTTTGTTCTCCCTATGACTATTCAATGTTCGGTCACACAGCTTAAAAAAGTCCAAGGATACTTTTAGCCCGGGAGTCTGTTGAATCATCAGAGTATGAAGGAAATTTATTATGATATGTCAACCATTAATTCAGACTAACCAAAAAGAACTTAAGTGAGAATATTTGTGTGGCTGTTTTTGTGCCATTAGGAAAGGACTCGCCAGCCATTTGTCAGTTTATACAGCAGAACCTGTTGCTATCAGTTAGGCTTACAGTGGGTGGAGGAATTTTGTCCATGTAAAATTGTCATTTGTTCCGATGCCTTTTCGGTTTTGATGTGTCTTACGAATATCATTCTAGCAATCGGTCAGATTGACTATTAGGAACTCATCGGACATTATTTCATATTCAAAATACTGTTTTTTATGTCCCGTTCTTCTGGGTCCCTGCACACAGAACTGCTGGCGGGAATGGTCTGGTTGACTGTTCAGTTAAAAGTGCTGTTAAAAATCAACAATGGATGAAGGCGTCCCACTTAACCAATCAGAAGCTGAGAGGTATGTAGGGTCAACAAATCGGCTCTTCTGGCAAGACTGGCGCGATAACAGCACAAGAGGAGACACAGAACACATAAAGCGGTTAATTTTATGGGAGAAAGGAGTAAGAAAAAGGAGGGAAAGAATTATATCGATATGCCTCAGAATTGGCTATACTATGCGCAATTGTTCATTATGTTGTGTTGCAAAGCACCATTCTGGGTCGTATAGGTTTTGTCATTATGAAACAGTTGAACACACATTATTTCAGGGTGAAGCATATCAGTTAGAAGTGTCTCAAATGCAGGCTTCATTACGATCTCTGTGGGGAGTGATATCTTTAATTTTAAAACGTTCTTAAGTTACAGCATGGACAAACTTCACTGCAGCATTGTGTTTCATTCCATACAATCTATAGGGTTTATTGGGGTAATATAGCTTTCATTAAAATAAAGAAGAGTGAGGGATTTATTCCCAATTCGCTGCACCACACTCCAGTCGCGTTCAGTGGAAATGCGCCTTTAAATTGCAGAGACAATCGCCGTTTCTGCAAAGCCCGCCCTATATCTTCAAATTAGCCAGTCATTCGATGCGAAGGCGAAGACTGATGTGATTCATACTGATTTGGTTAATCGGCATCAGACGAGACCTCTGTTGCCTTGTGGGAACGTCAGACTGTGAAATTGGTGGGCCAGAATGGGAATAGATGGACATATCAGCAGACCAATGAGTGGGTGCCATTCCGGAGTACCTTTTTGACTGATTTCTTGCAGAACCAATAAGCTACTGAATCTCCTGGATGGTGCATTATCCTTCCCAAACACATGCTATCCTGATGTCCCGGAGCTGCCGGTCAATGGGATAATCCGCCCGTAAATAACACCTGGGAGATCAGGCGGTAAATTTGAAGAGCTGGAGACCGGACAGGAGACACTGCGGCCGCCTGTGTCTTGTGCTCAGGATGCGGCTTTATTCATGAATTGAAGCACCGAGGTGACCGGATATTTCACCGCGCTGATCAGCTGCCTCCTGAATTTCGACTGAGTCACCACGTAAATAAATGTGTTGGTGCAACAGCTGAAGTTCCTCAGCAAAAACCCCACGGACTGTAAGGTCATTTCAGAATCATTTAAATCAAATCCCTTTCCTGAGACCAGATAATATATAATACTTATAACCTGTGTCATCCATAGGAGGATGAAGCTGCTCGAGAGGGTGAAGAGTAAAACCACAGACCTCCTCCTGCTCTCCATCTCCGGGTCACTGCGGTTCTCCCCCTTGCTCTGACCCTTCAGCCCTTTACGGATCCGACTGGCCACTAAAATGTGCCTGACTGTCAGAGCGTTGAGCAGCAGGATCCCAGCGAAAGGGAGGAACGGAGTTAAAACTACATCGAGCCATTCATATCCCACCCAGCCGGGTTCAATTAAATAATTGTCCTTGATCACACAGAACCACGGTACATTGTCGATGATCACCCAGGGTCTCATTGTGAAGTATCGGGGAACGTTTCTCAGAAAGGACAGAACGCCGGTTGTTGTCAGAACCACAGCCGCAGTTTTCCCGGTGCAATATCTTGTTTTCAGCTTCGGACCGCAAATGGAGACAAACCGATCAAAGGTGAAAGTGACGGTGAACCAGACAGAACAGTGTGCGGCTGTGTATGTCAGTACTTCCATAACACTGCACACAGGGGTGATGTCCAGAAAACTCCTCGGGAAGTAATACCAATTGATTCGATACAAAATGACCTCGATGATAATGGTCAATAGATCCGCCTCTGCCATGGCCAGCAGGTAGCGAGTGGTGCAGGTAGAGAGGCCGCACTTTCCCCGGGACAGGATCACAATCGCCACTAAATTCACTGCAGAGGCAGAGAGAAAGAGCGAGAGACGTCAGACACCGGGCATTACTGAGCACATTCTCTGGTCATGAACACGGGATCGTGTTTCAGCTGATTATCAGGAGTGATAGAGTCTGTGAATCGCTGCTAATCTAACACCAGACACGGGTCACACTATCTCTGACCTGCCTTCTAAAGTGTGAAGATAAGATTATGTGTGGGGAATCGTCGGTGATAAAAACGAGCTGTTTGAACAACGATCGGTGCTGATCCCGAATCCATTCACTGATGGGCCCGGTTTCACTGATTTAACCGTCACTGGCCAGGCCCCCGGAAACTCAGCATCTGATGGGGCCAAGAAGGGATACAGAGGGGAGCAACACACACAAAATACTGGAGGAACTCAGCAGGTCAGACAGCATCCGTGGAATTGAACAAACTCTCCTTTCGGGCCAAGAGCCTTTTTCACGACGAAGCAGTGCTCCACTTTACGACGGGTCACAGAGAAAAAACAGGAACAACTTAGTAACCTGAGGCTGAGTGGCTCCGTTAATAGAATAATTCCACGGCGCAATTCAGTTCGATACAACGCGTCTGCAGATTGGTGGATTCTGGTTCAGGTGATCAGACGCAACTATCAACCAGCAGGCAGTGGGATCCGACAGCGACAGAGTTTACAGGGAGACGTGAACTACAGGACTATAGTGTAGCTCTGGCCAATAGCTCAGAAGCAGCGAACTTCACAATGTAAACCACCCAGAGTCACACCTTCCGCAGAGCTGCCTATCCCCAGCACTGGAACTGCTTCAGACAAGGTGCCGTTAAACTGTCCCAGTATTACCTTTCCAAAGAACCTCCCTCTCCAGCACGGGCCCATTAAAACCCTCCCATTCACCCCGTCATACAGAACTGCCTGTCCCCTGCACTGGGACAACTCTGGAGAAGATCCCAATAAATCCCGCCCAGGCTTATCTTCCCGCTGAGCTGTCTGTCCGCATCACTGGTACAACTCTGTACAATGTCCTATTAAAACCTTCCACATCACTCCTTCCCGGAGAGCTGCCTGTCCACCGCACTGGGACAACTCGAGAGAGGGTCCCGATAAAACTCTACCACCCACCCCCTTCCCGGGGAGCTGCCTGTCCACTGCACCGGTAGAAATCTCCACAAGGTGTCATTAAATGTAGAACAACGTTCGAGTCAATCCCGTCAGTTAGAAGAGAGACAAAGGTTTTGTTCCCCTTATCATTACATATGAAAAATCAGAACGTTGAATTAAGGGGATCGATATCTCTGACCGATATTTGTGACATGCTCATCAATTTCAATGCTCGTCAATTTATCACAAACAGGTTCACAGCGGGTAACAGAAATACCAAACATGAATTGTTTGGCTCACTCACCAGGAACTCCAATGACGGCAATGAACACGTACAGTATTTTCTGCACACTCTTGTACCTATCCAATATTGAAGACATTGTCTCTGCCCAGTGATATGTCCCCGTGTGCTACAGGCGCTCGGTCGGAATGAAATATTGAGGCAGCACATGTCTGGGGTTTTTAATACCATTTAACGACTCCACAGGGACAGATTTCAACAGATATAAAAATAAAGGTTTTTAAATAATTTATAAGCACATTACATCAGACAAGTTCAATTCCCGGGGTGACTGGTTGTGATTAATATAGTGAATTAATTTTGTGAGTTTTTATTTCTCCCAACAAAGGTATCTGAACCTTCCGAGGTGCCTTATGAATTAAACAAACGAGAAGGTCTGTAGATGCTGGAATTATAAGCAACACACACAAAATGCTTCTTACTCTGACTTTTCTCTTTTTCCAGTGCTGCCGAGGTGTCTCCGCCCGAAACGTCGACTGTACTCGTCTTCCTTCATATCGCCTGGCCTGCTGAGTTCTTCCAGCGTTTTGCGCGTGTTGCTGTCATCAATTAAATGATCTCCAATGTAAATGTGTGCTTCAATGGAATCATTTGCCAAATACAGAATATTGAAGTATAGTCTGTCATTGTAGCTTGTGAAATTGTGCTGAATTACCTACTGTTGCCATTCTCCTCAAGTGTTTAAACTCTTGATAAAGTTTCTTTTTGGGGGACTGTCCCGAGAGAGTCCCTAAGAAAATGTCTGTTTGTGGTGATGAATAAATATTTTCGTATTCACGAAACCCTCCAACTCTTGCAGTAACTAAGTCACTGTCAGAACCTTTGAGGGCTCCTTCAGGATTCACTCCGAAACCTAATGCATGGGCATGAAACTCAGGGAGAGAAAATATGACTCTTCTTGACTATACATCTTCCCACCCTGTGCAATGCAAAAATGCCATTCCCTATTCCCAGTTCCTCCGTCTCCGCCGCATCTGCTCCCAGGATGAGGCTTTCCGTTCCAGGACTTCTCAAATGTCCTCTTTCTTTCAGGATCGTGGTTTCCCCTCTGGCGTCATCAAAGATGCCCTCACCCGATTCTCCTCCACTTCCCGCACTTCAGCCCTTAACCCATCCTCCCGTCACCACAACAGGGACAGGGTTCCCCTTGTCCTCACCTACCACCCCACCAGCCTCCGGATCCAACACATTATCCTCCGCAACTTCCGCCACCTTCAACAGGACCCCACCACCAAGCACATCTTTCCCTCCCTACCCCTCTCAGCTTTTCGCAGGGATCGTTCCCTCCGCGACTACCTGGTCTACTCGTCCCTCCCCACAAAGCTCCCACCTGGCACTTTTCCCTGAAAGCGCAAATGCTACACCTGTCCCCACACCTCCCCCCTTACCACCATTCCGGGCCCCAGACAGTCCTTCCAGGTGAGGCAACCCTTCACCTGCGACTCTGCTGGGGTCGTCTATTGCATCCGGCGCTCCCGGTGCGGCCTCCTCTACATCGGCGAGACCCGACGCAGATTGGGACACCGCTTCATCGAGCATCTACGCTCCGTCCGTCACAATAGAAAGGTAATCCCGGTTGCCACCCACCTCAACTCTGCCTCTCATTCCCATCTAGATATGTCCATACATGGCCTCCTCTACTGCCATGATGAGGCCAAACTCAGGTTGGAGGAGCAACACCTCATCTACCGTCTGGGTAGCCTCCAGCCTGGTGGTATGAACATTGAATTCTCCAATCTCCGGTAATTCCCTCCCCCGACCCCTTCCCCTATCCCAGTTCCCTCTCTGCCACTCTCCCCTTTCTTTTTTCTGCTTCTTTATCTCTACAGTTCTTTGATGCTTATCCTTACCCCTCCCCCCTTTATCTTTTTCCACCTGGCGCCTCTAGGCCATACCCCCTCCCCTATCTCTATTACTGGGCTTCGGACCTCTCTCCCCCCTCACCCCATTCCTGATGAAGGGTCACGGCCCGAAACGTTGGCTACTATTTTCGCACGGATGCTGCCTGACCTGCCAGAGTTCCTAGAGCGTTGTGTACGTATTCTTTGATCCACAGCATCTGCAGTTGTATTTTCGTGTTTTAAACTCAGAGACAGTTTGTCTGGAGTTTGAACTCATATTCCCTACCGAAGGTCTTGAATTCTGGGCTGTTGAATTGTGGACTGTTTTGTGACACAAGTGTCTCTGGTATTCCATAGCGAGTGAATACTGTTACGAATGAGGAGCCACTCTGATGGGCAGAAGGGTGCAAAGTCGCCCCCCACCTTTTTGAAAATCGCAGAATCGCTATTATTTCGGGTCTGATACCCAGGAGATGAGAGAGATACACAGCATGTCAGTAATGAGAGAGAGACAACGCAGGGATACACAAAGGTTGGAATGTTTCCTATTGACAAAGAGAGAGATTACCGCTATTGTCTCTTGAAGAAGGAATTGTGTATTGAGTACTGTTCTATTCATGGAAACCCCTCAGGGGGCAACCAGAGTGGTCTGGTTGTAGGCTTGCATCATCCTAACCTGATTGACACCTGAGACCCCGTGAGTGGGGATAAAAGTAGGGTCTGGGGAACTCCCCTCAGACCTCAATATGTCTTATTGATTATTATTATACCCGCTCTTTTAGATTTAGTATTGATGACGTATATTATCTGTATATTTGCATTGATATTATTTTTGTGTATTTTTACTAATAAATACTGTTAAAAATAGTATCACCAGACTTCAATGGCTACTCCTATCTTTGCTGGTAAGACACCCAGTTACGGGGTTGGTAACAAC
The DNA here is from genome assembly GCF_048418815.1 of Hemitrygon akajei. Classification (NCBI taxonomy): domain Eukaryota; kingdom Metazoa; phylum Chordata; class Chondrichthyes; order Myliobatiformes; family Dasyatidae; genus Hemitrygon; species Hemitrygon akajei. The sequence continues at coordinate 13,954,966 of NC_133132.1, read as the reverse complement.
TTGGGGCCTCGTCTCGAGACTTGATACCAAATTGGAGGGCCAGTAAATCGGGCTTTTAAGTCCAGACTTGGATCTGGTTGCGCGGGTACCCAGACGGGAAACCAGCAAAGATGGACGTAGACGCCAGTAAGGTCTGCGTTCGGGAGCTTCTTTTGGAACAGATAGCCGATGATGATCACAATATTGCTTGACCCTGCTGCAGATTTGGTTCAATTCACACAATGATCTGGAGGATCTGAGCAGGTCAGGCAGCATCTATGGATGGGAATAAATAGTCGATGTTTCGACCCGAGACCATCTTCAGCAGATTTCGTCCCTTTACAACAGCACGAATTTCGTCCAGCTTACTCTGTGATGCGGGAGCGAAATAGATGTTGTTTCTTCCATGAGGGCAGAGTCAGCTTCTGTGCACTCACTGCTTCCATGGCATCGTCGACAGAGTCTCTGGTGTTTTGAAAGGATTGCCGAGGACATCTTCAGTGTCCTAACAGAATGGTGTAAGCCTCATTCTGAATGTTTGCAGATGTGGAGTAGGTCACTCAGTCTAAAGCAGGGTCTCAGCCCGAAATATCGACTGTTTACTCTTTTCCTTTGATGCCTCCCGGCCTGCTGAGTTCCTCCAGCATTTCCTGAGTGTTGATTTGGATTTCCAGCATCTGCAGCCTTCCTCGTGTTTCGAACTGAGGAGGTTGACAAGTATCCTGTAGTCCATTTCAAGTAGGAATTATGACAAGAGAACAAGGCGAGGGTGGTTAGGACCCAAGTGGTGGGATATCCGAGACTAGAATCGAAAGACGATGTGGGACTGAAAGGAAGAAAGGGTTCTAAACAAGGCTCTGGACGAGAATCTAAAGTTAAGCTGCCGATTGAGCACCGAAGCTCAGTTCAGCTGCTCTTTCAATATTAAAGTCCTGGCTGCAGAACATGGCCACCAATTAGCGGAACAAGCATGAATATATAAAGGAACCGCGACAGTTAGTCCTTTTCCGGAGAATCGGAGCGTTTAAACCTCGGAGGCTGGCGTGGTTGAGTGCGCATCGTAGCGGGACCCCATCACTTGCGGCCGATTCCTGACGGCCCTGGCCACTTGGAGAGATGGTGATATTTGTCAGTGATGAGCGCCCGATCCAAGTTGACACTTCCAGGAACGCAGCGGCGTTACTCGGGAACAGATCTCAGTCAGTCCACGAGGAAATGACGAACATACTGAACACTCCGTGAGATCAGTATTCTTTTTACTACGAAGATAGGTTTCCCCATCAACAAACATGGGTAGCAGCGGGAATGATGGTGGTGGGGTAAGGGACTGGTAGTTACAGATATGAGTTTGGAAATGTGGAAGGTGGTGTCGTTCTAGGGAGCTACAATGTGTAAGCCGAAGAGTTTACTTTCATAAGAAACTTCCAATGAAACTTGGGTGCCTATTTCTTAGACTCCGCCTGGAGAGGCAAATCCTGAGCAGACAGCCAGACCCGGCTGCAAAGCTGGTCCCACTATTCTATTGTGGTTTTCCCTTATTCTGGCCTTCCGGGTAGAGGCTAGAAACATTTTCTTGAATGGTATGTTCCTGTGCTGTTGTGTTCCATGTTGTTATACCTTTCTTCGTCCTCAGCTCTGCACATAACGCCTCAGTAGACGAGTTCTCCAGTTTGTCCTAACTGAGCACCACCGTGACATTTTCCCTAACTAGTAATGCCACAGCTCTTCCTTTCATTCCCCCTGCACTGTCACATCTAAAACAATGGAACCCCGGAATTCTGAGCAGACATTTCTACCATTCCTGCAACCAAGTCACTGGTCTAGAATTATCCGGACTATCCCTACTAACTTTTTTCAACAACGGAACAACATTGGCCTCCCTCCAATTCTCCGGTACCATTCCAATGGACAACCAGGACATAAAGATCCTAGCCAGATGCTCAGCAATCTCTTCCCTGGCCTCGTGGAGCAACCTGGGGAATGTTCCGTCAGGCCCCGGGCACTTGTCCGTCCTAATGTATATTAACAACTTCAACACCTCCTCTCCCTGAATATCAACATGCTCCAGAACATCACCCTCACTCATATTGTCCTCACTGTCATCAAGTTCCCTCTCACTGGTGAATACCTAAGAGAAGTATTCATTGAGGACCTTGCTTACTTCCACAGCCTCCAGGCACATCTTCCCACCTTTATCTCTGATCGGTCCTATCTTCAATCGTGTCAACCATTTGTTCTTCACATAATTGAAGAATGCTTTGGGGTTTTCCTTTACCCTGCATGCTAAGTTCTTCTCGTGCCCCCTTCTTGCTCTCCTCAGCCCCTTTTTTTTGTAATTTATTTTTTTATTGAAGTTCATCAGAACAAATATTTCCATAAGATGTATTTCAGACATTGTACATATATATCATATAATCATATATATCACAAATCTCCACAAAGTATTTATCTGGGGTATACATTTATAGAAAAGAGTGGAAAGAAAAAAAAACAAGCAAAAGTAAGGAACTATGTACCAGTCGGGAGTGATCTTTTTTTTTGTACAGCAGATTCATTGATTTGTGAGAATAAAATCAGGCCTATGAGGCATTATGTCCCAGTAGGAATCAAATTGTTCCAGTTTATGATTAACAGATGTTGTTATCTTCTCCATTTTGTAAATGTCCATTGTAATTTCCATCCATGTATTGAAAGTTGGGCTCTCCTGTGATAACCATTTTCTTGTAAGAGTCTTTTTCCAGCCACCAACAGTATATTCATTAAATATTAATCTCGTTTCAAACTTTCTTGAGGTATATATCCGAAATATATGGTCTTACTCTCCAAGGATATTTCACATTTAAAGATGTCTTATAGGGCATTGTGTATCCCCCTCCAGTAGTCTTTGATAACAGGGCAGCCCCAAAAACTATGATAATGATTTGCATTTTGATTTCCACAATTTTTTCAGCAAACAGGGAGGTTGATATCATAATGGGATTTCTGAGAGGGTGTGATAATATATCATATCAAGTTTTTACTTCCAAACTCCCTCCATTTCTGTGAATTGGCATACTTCCATTGATATCTCCATTTTGTTGTCCATTCTTCCTCAGATATAATTATCCCTCCTTCCTTCTCCCATTTTGTTTTAATGTATCAAGTCGAATGTGTTTTAAGATTTGACAACCCCGTATACTTGTGAAAAAGATTCTACTATCATTATCCGAATTATATTGTTTTCGAAAGAGCTCTATCAAGCATGTAATTGCCTTGGTTACAGATTTAAGCGTCTTATTAACAGATTCTCGCATCTGTAAATACCGATAAAAATCTTGTTTTTCTAATAAGTGTGTTACGTATTCGGGCAACAATAATATAGATGAGTTAGGCAAGGGGTTTTATAACGAATAACACGTTTATTAAACACTGATAACAAACCCCCTTCAAATGTAAACAAACCCAAACAATGGTCCGAGCTCAGCTGCTGGCAGCTGCTCAGACAGTCCTTAATAGCGTTGCAGTCCCAAACAGTCTTTAAAGCGGTATTTGAAAAGAACTCAGTTCGTTTAAAACGATATGCCGAAAGAAAACAGACTTTAAAACGATATGCCGACAGTTCAAAAGCTCACGGTACTTTTAAAAGGAGAGACTTTTTAAAGCGATGTAAATTCTCTTCCACGTCGATGTCCTTCGATTCCCAGCGTCGAACTCCCACGTCGAATTTTATTAAATATAACAACTTAAAGTGACTGACCTTCCTTCCACAATATTCTCAATCTCCCGCTTTTTCCAGCGGAGACTATCGTGAGAATAGTAAACGAAATCCTTCCGAATGAGGATCACACAAGGTCGAAGTCAATCCATCGAAAATCGATTTTTCTTGATGTCCATCTTCCAAACTTCTCTTCACTCTCCATCAGCAAAGAAACCGTTGGCTCTGACCTTTTAAACTTTAGGCATTAACAAAACTTCATTTTTAACTAAACTGCGTCATCACATTAAATCACGCAGCAACATGAAGTCATCTTGGCAAATCCAGCCACGAACTGCCCCACCTGACAGGGTGGGTCTTCCTTTTATACCCTGTAGAAAAAACCTGTCACATGACCTCTACTGGCGGGAAAATGACATCACTCCACCATTACCTCATGTCCAGTATAACTTCAACCCCAGTCACGTGACAAGGGTACCACTGTCACGTCACGGGTACGTAACACCTCCCTCCAAAAAAAACATTTTTGGTCTATCAAGAACAAAAATTTTAACAATTACTTACAAAAAAAACAAATGTATAAATTATATAACATACACAATATACAATACAGTAGGAGTGTTACAATAAAAAAAAACCACTCCAAAAAAAAACATTGTACATTCAACATCGAGATAGACAATCAGCAACCACATTATCTTTACCTTTAATATGAGTTATCACAATATTGTACTCTTGTAACATCAAACTCCAATTTAACAATCTTCTGTTTTTGTTTTTCATCTTACTCAGAAAAACTAACGGATTATGATCAGTGTAAACAATAAGTGGTTTTTGAGTTGTACCAACATATACCTCAAAATATTCCAAAGCCAAAACAAGAGATAACAATTCTTTCTCTATTGTTGAATAGTTTCTTTGATGCTTATTAAATTTCTTAGAAAAGTATGCTACTGGATGATCAACCTCATCACCCTCATTCCTTTGCATCAATACTGCTCCCGCAGCTTCATCACTAGCAACTACAGCTAATGAAAAAGGTTTTTCAAAGTCAGGTGCCTTAAGCACAGGTTGTTGACATATCATTGTTTTCAATTTTTCAAATGCTTCCTGACAAAACACTGTCCATACAAACTTCACATTCTTCTGCAGAAGGTTAGTTAATGGAAGGGCAACATTAGCAAAATTCTTACAAAATTTTCGATAATATCCTACCATTCCCAAAAACCTTCTGAGAGTTTTTTTCCCCGTCGGAGTGGGAATTTCTAAAATTGCCTGAACTTTTGCCTGAACAGGAGCTACCTTACCTTGACCCACAACATAACCAAGGTAAGTCACAGTAGCATGTCCAAATTCACTCTTGGCTAAATTAATAGTCAAGTTAGCTTTTGAAAGCTTTTCAAACAATTTCTCCACCGCAATAATGTGTGCTTCCCAAGTATCATTTCCTGTCACTAAATCATCAATATAAGCATCAGTATCTTTCAAACCCTGAATTACAGAATTAATCATCCTCTGAAAAGTACCTGGGGCATTCTTCATCCCAAATGGAAGAACATTATACTCATATAACCCAGATGGAGTTACAAATGCAGAAATCTCTCTACCTCTGTCCGTTAGTGGAACACACCAATACCCTTTCAATAAATCAATCTTTGTAAGGAACTTTGCTTTTCCAACCTTATCTACACAATCATCTACTCTAGGAATTGGATATGCATCTGTTTTCGTTACAGCATTCACCTTCCTATAGTCCGTACAAAACCTAATACTACCATCAGGTTTTGGCACCATAACACATGGCGAACTCAAATTCGAGTTAGAATGTCTAATAATATCATTCTCTAACATGTATTCAATTTCCTTCTCAGCAAGTTCACATTTTTCCATGTTCATCCTATATGGATGTTGTTTAATAGGTTTGGCATCTCCCACATCTACATCATGTGAAGCTATAGTAGTCCTTCTCGGAACATCTGGAAACAAATCCTTATACTTAAAAATCAATTCCTTCATCTGTTGTTTCTGCTCTAGCTGTAAATGTGCTAATTTCTCATCCATATTTTCCAAAATAGTCGAATTAGGTAACCTAACAGAAACAATGTTAAATTTAGAATGAAAGTCAGATGAATCATCTATCATGTTCCCAGTTAAATCCAACTCATTCTCACTAACCACAACAGTCACAGTATCAGATTGTTTCTCAAAATATGGTTTAATCATATTTATGTGGCAAAGTTGTGTTGACCTTCTACGATCTGGAGTTTTTATTACATAATCCACATCATTAACTCTAGACACAATTTCATAAGGTCCATGAAATCTAGCTTGTAAAGGATTTGTCTGCACTGGGAAAAGAACCAACACCTTATCTTCAGGCTTAAACATCCTCATCCTAGCTTCCTTATCATACCAAGTCTTCATTTTCTCCTGAGCCAACTTTAAATTTTCCTTGGCTAAGCTACAAGCTTTATGTAACCTGTCCTTAAATTTCAAAACATAGTCCAACAAATTAGTATGCACTTCCTTACTAATCCACTGTTCCTTCAATAAAGCTAAAGGTCCTCTAACTCTATGTCCAAACACAAGTTCAAATGGACTAAAACCTAAAGATTCCTGTACCGATTCCCTTACTGCAAATAAAAGTAAGTTTATACTCTCATCCCAGTCACCTTCATTCTCCACACAATATGTCCTAATCTTATTCTTGAGAGTAGAATGAAACCTCTCCAAGGCACCTTGCGATTCTGGATGGTATGCAGACGAAGTAATTTGCTTAGCTCCCAATTTATAAACTATCTGTTGAAACAATCCAGACATAAAATTACTACCTTGATCAGTTTGTATTTCCTTAGGCAATCCAAAATAAGTAAAGAATTTTATAAGAGCCTTCGTCACAGTTTTAGCTTTTATATTCCTAAGTGGTACTGCCTCTGGAAACCTAGACGAAGTACACATGATAGTCAATAAATACTGATAACCAGTTTTTGTCTTTGGTAATGGACCAACACAATCTACAATAACTTTAGAAAACGGTTCACCAAATGCTGGAATAGGTTGTAATGGAGCTACTGGTGTAACCTGATTTGGTTTACCCACAATTTGACAAGTATGGCACGTCTTACAAAACATCGCCACATCTTTTCTTAAACCAGGCCAGTAAAAATGTTTTAAAATCTTGTCCACAGTTTTCCTTACCCCTTGATGTCCACCTAAAGGTACACTATGAGCTAAAGTCAAAATCTCATTCCGATAAACTTTAGGAACAACCACCTGATAAACAACATTCCATTCCTCACTTGCAGGAATTGTAGGCGACCTCCACTTCCTCATCAACACTCCTTTTTCCAAATAATACCCTACTGACACCTTCTCAATTTCACTACCTAGTAAAGCTTGTTCCCTTAATTTTACAATCTCAGGATCTCTATTCTGCTCTGCTATCATCTCCTTCCGAGACAGAGATAAATCTTCATAGTCAGACTTACTCCCAGAATCTTGTTCAAACAACGAAGGTAAGAAAGTTTCTGACACATCCTCAAAACTCAAATCCTGAGTTGAACAGTCATGAGTAACAACCTCATTCTGCACATCAATTTTCTTAGCCATCGCTCTAGTCACAACACAGGAAGAATCTATGATAGAATTCACCTCTGGTTCCTCTGATTCCATTGTCAAATGCACTTCAGGAAAAACTTGTTCACCTGCCAAGTCATTACCTAACAATAAAGAAATACCCTTCACAGGTAAGCTATGCTGTAATCCTACCTTAACAAATCCTGTAACTAACCCTGACTTTAAATTTACTTCATGTAAACGTACAGGCATAAAATCACTTCCAACACCTCTTATGTAATTTACCTCACCAGTATCACTCTCTTCATTAAACTTCAACACACTATCTAACATCAGTGATTGAGAAGCTCCAGTATCCCTAAGAATTTTTATTGGCACCAGAGTAGATCCTTCTTTCAAGGATACAAACCCTTCAGTTATAAAATGATCATATCCCTTTCTAACTTTGTCAGACTCTAACAAATCCTCATTTGTGTTTACCAAACCCTGTAACTTTACAGGTGCTTTAGTATGTTGCACACAAGCATCTGGAACTGCTTCCTTCTCTTTCTTTTTCAATTTGAAACAGTTAGCTATTACATGGCCAGGCTTCTTACAATAGTTACAAATAAGACCAAACTGTCTTTCCTTCACAGGTTTTCCTTCCTCCTTACCTCTCTCATTAACCTCTAATTTAATTTCTGATTTACCTTGAGTCTCCATATTATTTTTCCTCTTAAAAATTCTACCCTGAGGAAATTTATTCTTATGGATTAAAACATACTCATCAGCTAATCTAGCACAGTCCTGCAATTTATCAGTATCCCTCTCATTTAAGTAGGTCCTTACTTCAACAGGAATGCTTCTTTTAAATTCCTCCATCAAAATCAGCTCTTTCAAAGTCTCATAGTCCTCATTTACATTTTTAGAAGAAACCCATCTCTCAAAACACATAGCTTTATCATAGGCAAATTCCACATAAGTCTTTTCCACAGACTTTTTCAAACTCCTGAATCTTTCCCTGTACGCTTCTGGGACCAATTCATACGATTTGAGAATATTTTCTTTCACAATATCATAATCTAATGCTTGCGCAGCAGTTAAAGCTGTGTAAACGTGTCGTGCCTTGCCTTTAATTACACTCTGTAATAACACTGACCATTTATCTTTCGGCCACTCTGACATCCGAGCAATAGTTTCAAAATGTTGAAAATATCTCTCCACTTCTGTTTCACTAAATGGAGGGACCAATTTAATTTCTTGGCTAGCAACAAACGGTTTTTTAGAACCAGCAGACTGTTCTACAGACCTTAATTTCTCCATTGCATATTCAAAATCTCTCTGCTTTTGTTCAGCTTCCAATTTACACCTTTCTAACATCATTTGTTCAATTTGCAACTGCATCTCCAGATTACTTATTGGAAACGATTCTAAAATCGATTCTTCAAAATCACCCGAAGCCACAAAATGTGATGCGATCTTTCTCTGTATAACAGCTTTTGATGTAGTTGGCAAAACCCCTTTAAGATGCAACCGAATAGCAAGTTCAGAGACTTCAGTTTTTTTCGCCTTCGCTAACAAATCCGCGTCTGGCGAATCCAGAAACTCATCAATATTCATCGTTGCCGAATACCACTCACAAGCCAATCAAACAAAAAAAAATCGAGCAATCCCCGTTACCAAAACACCGATTCAAAATTCAAAAAACTTTTTAAACTCAAATAATTCAATTCCGAACGTAGCCCCCATAATTATGTTACGTATTCGGGCAACAATAATATAGATGAGTTAGGCAAGGGGTTTTATAACGAATAACACGTTTATTAAACACTGATAACAAACCCCCTTCAAATGTAAACAAACCCAAACAATGGTCCGAGCTCAGCTGCTGGCAGCTGCTCAGACAGTCCTTAATAGCGTTGCAGTCCCAAACAGTCTTTAAAGCGGTATTTGAAAAGAACTCAGTTCGTTTAAAACGATATGCCGAAAGAAAACAGACTTTAAAACGATATGCCGACAGTTCAAAAGCTCACGGTACTTTTAAAAGGAGAGACTTTTTAAAGCGATGTAAATTCTCTTCCACGTCGATGTCCTTCGATTCCCAGCGTCGAACTCCCACGTCGAATTTTATTAAATATAACAACTTAAAGTGACTGACCTTCCTTCCACAATATTCTCAATCTCCCGCTTTTTCCAGCGGAGACTATCGTGAGAATAGTAAACGAAATCCTTCCGAATGAGGATCACACAAGGTCGAAGTCAATCCATCGAAAATCGATTTTTCTTGATGTCCATCTTCCAAACTTCTCTTCACTCTCCATCAGCAAAGAAACCGTTGGCTCTGACCTTTTAAACTTTAGGCATTAACAAAACTTCATTTTTAACTAAACTACGTCATCACATTAAATCACGCAGCAACATGAAGTCATCTTGGCAAATCCAGCCACGAACTGCCCCACCTGACAGGGTGGGTCTTCCTTTTATACCCTGTAGAAAAAACCTGTCACATGACCTCTACTGGCGGGAAAATGACATCACTCCACCATTACCTCATGTCCAGTATAACTTCAACCCCAGTCACGTGACAAGGGTACCACTGTCACGTCACGGGTACGTAACAAGTGTTTCTCTTTAAGCATTTCAAAACTGAACAGTGTTCCTTCTTTCATTGTGTTGCAAAGTGCTGTGATTCCTTTAGCTGTCCGGTCATTGAATCTAGCATCCAGTTTATTTGATGTAAAATCCCAGTCATATGCACAGCATTTAAGAATTGCCATATCTCCCTCTAGGTTATATTATTTTATAATAGTTTTCCATATTTTAAAAGTCAATTTTACCCATTGGTTATCAATAGTATTTATGTACCTTTGCAGGTTGTTAACAGCCAAAATTGCTTGTATAGGGATTGGAAGTACCCGCTCCTCAATGTGTTTCCACTGAGCGTCATATGATGGGTTGCACCAACATATTACAGCTCTCAGCTGTGCTGCAAAATAATAATCTGTAAGAGAAGACAAGCCCCATCCCCCTTTTCCTTTGCTAATTGCAAAGTTTGGAGACGGACTCTAGTCCTTTCACACTGCCAAACATACCTTGATATCATCTTGTTCCATGCATTGAATTCATTTTGATTAATCTCTATTGGAAGGGTCTGTAAGAGATAGAACAGTCTGGGCAGTATATTCATTTTAATAGACTCAATCCTTGAACTGAGACTGAAAAAGGGAATCAGGTTCCATCTTGGCACATCTTCCGTGATTTCTTTTGTATAAAGGCTGATAATTACTTTCTGATAATTCTGCCAAATCTGTTGGCATAATGATGCCCAAATATTTGAAAGACTCTGTGTGCCATGCCCAGGGGTATCGACATTCAATTTCGCTTGGTGGACTATAGTAATATGAACGTAATTGGTTTTAATCTATGTTGATGTTGTATCCTGATAATTGACCATATTGTTCAAAGGATTGCATCAATTTAGGTAAAGAGTATGTTGGTTGCCCTAGACAGATCAAAATGTCATCCGCATAACAAGCCAATTTATGCTCTGTCCCTTTAACAGCAATTCCCACGATATCGTCATTCTGTCTGATGTATTGAGTTAATGGTTCCAGATATAACGCGGAGAGTAGTGGTGACTATGCACAGCCCTGCCCCGTGCAGTAGGATTGTCACATAGTGCCTGTATAGTTTGAATAACTGTTTCTTGGAAACTAAAGCTATGTAAAACTTTATAAAGAAGATTCCAATTAACCGAATCAAATGCTTTTGCAGCGTCCACTCTTATCACTATTGATTCGATTTTATTTTATTGTATATGATCCATAATGTGAAGTGTCCTTCGTATTTTGTCTTGTGTCTGGCGTTATCGTATAAAACCTGTCTGATCGTTATGTATCAGTATGGGTAGAAACTCTTCTAATTGATTGGCCATGATGGAGGTAAGTAATCTATAATCTACATTAAGAACGGATATTGATCGAAATGACTCGCATTCCATTTAATCCTTGCCTTCTTTCGGTATAGCTGAGATTATCGCTTCCTTCAAACTGGGTGGCATTTGTCTCTTTTTTAGAGCCCAGTTCAGTGTGCGGAGTAAAACAAGAATTAACTAATTTTTTAATTTTTTTGTACCACTCTGCCGCCCACCCATCTGAGTCTGGTGACTTGCTTAATGTAAGCCTACGAATTGCAGCTTTTAAATCAACTTCAGTTATGTCGGCAGTCATCGTTCTATTTTGTTCTTCGCTTAAAGTGGGTAACTCTAGAGAATTCAAGGTGTCAGTTTGCGTTCTGCTTCCCCCTGGAACATTGGAATACAGAGTTTTGTAAACCACTTCAAAACCTTTTTGAATTTCACTTAGCTTAAATCAATTTGTGTTTTTTCTCTAGTTCCTTCAGCCTATTTTGTAATTCCTCTAATGTTTAATTCCTTATTTTTTTCTTAAATGAAGATATCCCTATAATTTTCCCTCTTAAGACCGCCTTCAGAGTATCCCATAAAATGGGAGGTGAAATCTCTCAATTTTCATAAAATTCTAAGTAGAGACCAATTTCTTTTTTAATTTGTTCGTTAAAGTACGGATCATTGAGTAGTCATGAATTCAGTTTCCAAATAGTATTCTTTTGTTGTAGGTCAAAATCAACAGATAAATATATAGGTGCATGGTCATATTCATCTGTTGTCCCAATTCCACAGGTGTTTATTTTGTCTTTGTCTCTTCCAAATGTTACGAAATAGTCTCTTCTTGTATATACGGAATGGGGAGCAGAATAATGAGTGTAATCCCTTCTGTCAGGGAAAAGGTCCCTCCATGTATCAATTAAACCAACATCCTCAAAAAGTGTATTATCTTACTTATGTAAAGATTTTGTTTCATAGGTTTTTCTTTTGGAAGGGTCTAAATTTAGTTGTAATTGCAAATTTAAGTCTCCCCCACATATCAGGAGACCTTCTGTTTCCGTTACTATAATATCAGCAATTTTCTGAAAGAAACCAATATCACTTCCCGGGGGTGCCTATATATTCATTAGAGTAACTGAATTGCCGTCTATATTCCCCGTTACCAGAATATATCTGCCCTCTTTATCTCCCATTTCGAATATTTTTTTCAAAATTTAGCTTACTTGAGATAAGAATATCAACTCCTCTCCTATGTCCTGATTTATATGAGGAGAAAAACAGAGTAGTCAAGCCCATTCTCTTTAGTTTTTTATGCTCATTATTACTTAAATGAGATTCCTGCAAATATACTACATCAGCCTGTTTCTTTTTTTATTTTGGATAAAATTCTCTTACATTTGATTGGATTTAATAGCCCATTGACATTAAAAGAAATGAATTTTACCTTGTCCTTAGCCATGTGTATTTATCTGTCAATGTATCATTAAAATTAGAATAAAACTTAATCGATCTACTCCCTGAACAAATAAGAACCAAGAAACGGAAATAATAACAAAAATGCAACGAACGTGTGATTCCAAGGCTGAGGTCTCTCGTAGATGACCCTGCGTTGAGCTAGAGAAAATGTCTAGCTGTGGGGGATAACCCCTCCTACTTGTGAGTTGAGGGCCCCCATTGCAGTATTCATAAAAGTCAGTGAAAAAAATCCATTACATAGAAAAGATTTCCATGTGTACTCCTCATATATATATATATCTATATGCATACACACACATACATATATATATACGCATACACATCCCTTCTCATTTCTCGCACTATTTCCCAAGTGCAGCAGGATAATTCCTCAGCCAGGCTTTCCTTCGTTATCGTCACCATCTGGCCTTCATGTCTGTAGTCGCCTCTTCCACTGTCTGGAAAAACCGGGTCCGTAGTCATAAAACACTCGAAGTTCAGCAGGGTATGGAGTTTGAAATCTAATCTTATTTTGCTTTAGTGCCTGCTTTACTTCCGAGTATTCTTTGCGTTTCTGCAGGACCGCAGAGCGGGGTGGGGTAATCTTGGTCGAAATATATTAATTTATCGTAGAAAGACAATCAGTTCTTACCCCAGACCCTTCGTAGAATCTCCGCCTTGGTGCTGTACCGAAGGAATTTAATTAATATTGAGCGTGGCTTTCTATCCTGGGTAGGTTTCGGGACAAACTCGCGGTGGGCTCTTTCGACTTCCAGCTCCATAGCCGGGGGAAGATCCAGCGCGTACTGCATTAACTTTCCGACAAACTCCGTCAGAGCCGAACCCTCCGCTCCTTCGGAAAGTTGTAGATTCTGATATTTTTCCGCCGTGATCTTCCCACCAGGTCAAGCAGTTTATCTTCTTGGTGATTTAATATTTTTGTTGTCTTACTCAGTATCCGTTCCACGTTTTGAACGCGATATTCGACCTTCTCAATTCGAGTCTCTGCCATGGCTATTTTTTCATTGACGCTGGCGAGCTCTGACAATATCACAGAACTGCTGCTTTACATCTTTCTGGACCTCCATTCTTTCTTTCAGGATTTCGAAGATATTCGCCGATTCGCTTGAACGAGGCCCAGCGTCCGCCTCGCTAGCACGCGGTTGGGTCGGAGAGCCGCTCGCTGCACTCCTCTCGGCCGCAGGCTCCGCAGTGTCGCTTTTTTTATTTCCATTCTTTTCCCCATTCTTGCCCCTCTTTTCAGTTGAAATATTATTCGAAAAATATTATATTTGATGGGTTAATGGGGCTTAATACGCGATTTTCCGGAGGAGCTAGTGATAAGCTGCCATTCTCGACGATGACGTCACCAGAACCCCCCCTCAGCCCCTTCTTAAGCTCCTTTCTTCCTCCCCTATATTCCTCAATAGACTCATCTGATGCTTGCTTCCTAAACCTCACGTATGCTGCTTTCTTCCAGCTTGCAGCTTTCCTTAACCCTGCTCGCCACTGCCTACTCATGGCCCCTTCTAGCCTTCCCAATTTCATTCTTCAGCTCCTTCCTGCCATCCCTGTAATTTTCTAGAATTCTAACAGGACCAAATTTCTCGAAACATTGGTATGCTTTTTTCTTCTTCTTGCCTCATTTCTGCCGAGCATTTCCCCGAGAACATCTGCTCCAAATATACCCTCCCTAGTTCCTGCCTGACAGTATGCAAATTAGACAATTTTTTCATAACGGAAACATAACAGAAGCTTTTGATGTGAACTACAACTCCGGTCGCGTCCGCGCTCAATCTGCTGCAATTGACCAGTTGCGCAGTCCGAGGTGCCTTCTGGGAGATGCAGTCGTTTTTTTCTTTTTTTGTTTCTTGCAAAATCACTTCTCCTCAGCCACCATAAATATTTGGGAACGGACTGACCAAGGCGTCGAAAGGGATCGACACCTTTCCTTGTGGACGCCGAGACCAGTGACCACTCACGGAAGTAATTCCCTGAACTCCGCCATGGCGATGGAGCGGAACAGAAGGGGCTGAGCATGGCGTAGATTTCCAACCGGTCTATTGTAGCTCAGACCCTCCACTGTCCACTGACGGAGATGGGAGTAGACTCTCACATGGTGGATTGGATAGTGGACTACTTGACAGATAGACCTCAGTATGTGCGGTTGGGAGACTGTAGGTCTGACACGGTGGTCAGCAGCACAGGAGCGCCGCAGGGAACCGTACTCTCTCCGGTCCTGTTCACCCTGTACACATCAGACTTCCAATATAACTCGGAGTCCTGCCATGTGCAGAAGTTCGCTGATGACACGGCCATAGTGGGGTGTGTCAGGAATGGACAGGAGGAGGAGTATAGGAAACTGATACAGGACTTTGTGATATGGTGCAACTCAAACTACCTGCGTCTCAATATCACCAAGACCAAGGAGATGGTGGTGGACTTTAGGAGATCTAGGCCTCATATGGAGCCAGTGATCATTAATGGAGAATGTGTGGAGCAGGTTAAGACCTACAAGTATCTGGGAGTACAGTTAGACGAGAAGCTAGACTGGACTGCCAACACAGATCCCTTGTGCAGGAAGGCACAGAGTCGACTGTACTTCCTTAGAAGGTTGGCGTCATTCAATGTCTGTAGTGAGATGCTGAAGATGTTCTATAGGTCAGTTGTGGAGAGCGCCCTCTTCTTTGTGGTGGCGTGTTGCGGAGGAAGCATTAAGAAGAGGGACGCCTCACGTCTTAATAAGCTGGTAAGGAAGGCGGGCTCTGTCGTGGGCAAAGTACTGGAGCGTTTAACATCGGTAGCTGAGCGAAGGGCGCTGAGTAGGCTACGGTCAATTATGGATAACTCTGAACATCCTCTACATAGCACCATCCAGAGACAGAGAAGCAGTTTCAGCGACAGGTTACTATCGATGCAATGCTCCTCAGACAGGATGAAGAGGTCAATACTCCCCAATGCCATTAGGCTTTACAATTCTACCGCCAGGACTTAAGAACTTTTTAAAAGCTATTATTAATGCTTCTTGAGATAGTGATTTAGATGCATATCATATTTTTTACTGAGTTAAGTATTGTATGTAATTAGTTCTGCTACAACAAGTGCATGGGACATTGGAAAAAAGTTGAATTTCCCCATGGGGATGAATAAAGTATCTATCTATCTATCTATCTATCTATCTATCTATCTATCTATCTATCTATCTATCTATCACTGCTGTCACTGGCCGAGGTGCATGTCGGTGAAACGAAAACTCACACAATGATTAGTTAATATGAACGTCAGTCAACCTTGCAAAGAATGAAGGTGAATGTTCCCAGTCAGAGAACTGTGCCGTCAGTGGATATATGTTGTTACCACAGTCCTCTCATTAAGGACACTTCACTGCAGGATAAAATGAAGTTTGTGATGTTTATGACGGATGTGGTGAATTGTACTTCTCAGACATCTCGTCCGAATGAGAAAATTTAAATTATTGTGTAAGTTGCAGCAAGGTATCTTTGTGTAACTGGTGTTATGTGAGAAGCCCTAAATAAAGCTCTGATAGGTGTGGTATCTGTATTCCAGTCCAGTTGTGAAGGTATATAATGGGATTAAAATATTGAAGCGGGATGCGATAAGCCCAATGTCTCATCGTCAAGAATTTAAGAACTTAATTTCTGATTTGTCAAATTTTCACGATGTTATATATAATCAGGAAACCTGGTTGTTAACAAGATTCATATAATAAAGGGCTTTAGCAGGAGAGAGGCTGTACAATTGTGGATTGAAGGAGTGCGGGGATATTTAGGGAGGGTAAAGGGGTGTTTTGGAAAGTTATGAAGTATCAGTTAAGCATAAAAGGGCCGTGCCAAGTTGAGAAAAATGGTGACAGTTGTGAAAGATGTTTACTGGAGGTCATATTCAGATAATATCGGAAAGGATATTAAACTTGGAGATGCTTGGGTATTGATTAGTAAATTGGGGGTTTATGCTTTCAGATTGTGCTGTGCTGCAGTAAGGTCGTCCCTTTTTTTGTCTTTACTGGTTGAAATCGAACAACTGCAATTACATTTCTGGAGAATGTTGTTCATGTTAACACGCTGGGTTAATTTGAGTGGCAAAGAAATGATCACACTGTTAAAGTTGGGTTGGAGAACTATTGGAAACATCACTGGAAGAGTGTATTTTTTTTTTACTTTTAGGTGCTGGGATCTTATCACGCTGGGAAGACGGGATTGTTGGATTACGTATGGTTCCCCACGGTCACATTCTCTGAAACCCCACCTTGTTCTCCCTATGACTATTCAATGTTCGGTCACACAGCTTAAAAAATTCCAAGGAGTCTGCTACGCCCGGGAGTCTGTTGATTCATCAGAGTATGAAGGAAATTTATTATGATATGACAACCATTAATTCAGACTAACCAAAAAGAACTTAAGTGGGAATGTTGGTGTGGCTGTTTTTGTGCCTGAATTACAGGTAACGATTAAGAAAGGACTCGCCAGCCTTTTGTCAGTATATACAGCAGAACCTGTTGTTATCTTTTTAGGCTTACAGTGGGTGGAGGAATTTTGTCCATGTAAAATTGTAATTTGCTCCGATCCCTTTTCGGCTTTGATGCGTCTTAAGAAGATCATTCTCGCAATCGGTCAGATTGACTATTAGGAACTCATCGGACATTATTTCATGTTCAAAGTACTGGTTTATATGTCCCCTTCTTGTGGGTCCCTGCACACAGAACTGCTGGCGGGAATGGTCTTGTTGACTGTTTAGTTAAAAGTGCTGTTAAAAATCAACAATGGATGAAGGCGTCCCACTTAACCAATCAGAAGCTGAGAGGTGTGTAGGGTCAACAATTCGGCTCTTCTGGCAAGACTGGCGCGATAACAGCACAAAAGGAGACACAGAACACATAAAGCGGTTACTTTTATGGGAGAAAGGAGTAAGAAAAAGGAGGGAAAGAATTATATCGATATGCCTCAGAATTGGCTATACTATGCGCAATTGTTCATTATGTTGTGTTGCAAAGCACCATTCTGTGTCGAATAGGTTTTGTCATTATGAAACAGTTGAACACATTATTTCAGGGTGAAGCATATCAGTTAGAAGTGTCTCAAATGCAGGCTTCATTACGATCTTTGGGGGGAGTGATATCTTTAATTTTAAAACGTTTTTAAGTTACAGGATTGACAAACTTCACTGCAGCATTGTGTTTCATTCCATACAATCTATAGGGTTTATTGGGGTAATATAGCTTTCATTAAAATAAAGAAGAGTGAGGGATTTATTCCCAATTCGCTGCACCACACTCCAGTCGTGTTCAGTGGAAATGCGCCTTTAAATTGCAGAGACTATCGCCGTTTCTGCAAAGCCCGCCCTATATCTTCAAATTAGCCAGTCATTCGATGCGAAGGCGAAGACTGATGTGATTCATACTGATTTGGTTAATCGGCATCAGACGAGACCTCTGTTGCCTTGTGGGAACGTCAGACTGTGAAATTGGTGGGCCAGAATGGGAATAGATGGACATATCAGCAGACCAATGAGTGGGTGCCATTCCGGAGTAACTTTTTGACTGATTTCTTGCAGGACCAATAAGCTACTGAGTCTCCTGGATGGTGCATTAACCCTCCCAAACACACACTATCCTGATGTCCCGGAGCTGCCGGTCAATGGGATAATCCGCCCGTGAATAACAACTGGGAGATCAGGCGGTAAATTTGAGGAGCTGGAGACCGGATAGGAGACACTGCGGCCGCCACTGTCTTGTGCTCAGGATGCGGCTTTATTCACGAACTGAAGCACCGAGGTGACCGGATATTTCACCGCGCTGATCACCTGCCTCCTGAATTTCGACTGAGTCACCACGTAGATAAATGTGTTGGTGCAGCAGCTGAAGTTCCTCAGCAGAAATCCCACGTAGTAAAAGATCATTTCAGAATCATTGAAATGAAATCCCTTCCCTGAGACCTGATAATATATGACATTTACAACCTGGGTCATCCACAGGAGGATGAAGCTGCTCGAGAGGGTGAAGAGTAAAACCACAGATCTCCTCCTGCTCTCCATCTCCGGGTCACTGCGGTTCTTCCCCTTGCTCTGACCCTTCAGCCCCTTACGGACCCGACTGGCCACTAAAATGTGCCTGACTGTCAGAGCGTTGAGCAGCAGGATCCCAGCGAAAGGGAGGAACGGAGTTAAAACTACATCGAGCCATTCATATCCCACCCAGCCCGGGTTCAATTAAATAATTGTCCTTGATCACACAGTACCACGGTACATTGTCGATGATCACCCAGGGTCTCATTGTGAAGTATCGGGGAACGTTCCTCAGAAAGGACAGAACGCCGGTTGTTGTTAGAACCACAGCCGCAGTTTTCCCGGTGCAATATCTTGTTTTCAGCTTCGGACAGCAAATGGAGACAAACCGATCAAAGGTGAAAGTGACGGTGAACCAGACAGAACAGTGTGTGGCTGTGTATGTCAGTACTTCGATAACACTGCACACAGGGGTGATGTCCAGAAAACTCCTCGGGAAGTAATACAAATTGATTTGCAACAAAATGACCTCGATGACAATAGTCAATAGATCCGCCGCTGCCATGGCCAGCAGATATCGAGTGGTGCAGGTAGAGAGGCCGCACTTTCCCCGGGACAGGATCACAATCGCCACTAAATTCACTGCAAAAAAAAACACAGAGTATGCGAGAGAGTGAGAGGGAGAGGTCAGACACCGGGCGTTACTGAGCACATTCTCTGGACATCAACACGGGATCGTGATTCAGCTAAAGATCAGGAGTGATAGAGTCTGTGAACGGCTGGTAATCTCACACCAGACAGGGGTCACACTGTCTCTGACCTGCCTTCTC
Source organism: Hemitrygon akajei (assembly GCF_048418815.1). NCBI lineage: Eukaryota > Metazoa > Chordata > Chondrichthyes > Myliobatiformes > Dasyatidae > Hemitrygon > Hemitrygon akajei. The sequence continues at coordinate 13,935,528 of NC_133132.1, read as the reverse complement.
CAGTGTGGAGATAAGAAGGATGTGTGTGGATTCGTCCGTGATGAAAACGAGCTGTTTGAACAACGATCGGTGCTGATCCCGAATATATTCGCTGATGGGGCCGATTTCACTGATTTAACCGTCACTGGCCAGGCCCCCGGAAACTCAGCATCTGATGGGTCCGAGAAGGGATACAGAGGGGAGCAACACACACAAAATACTGGAGGAACTCAGCAGGTCAGACAGAACCCATGGAATTGAACAAACTCTCCTTTCGGGCCGAAAACTTTCTTCATGACGAAGCAGTGCCCCAATTTACGACGCGTCACAGAGAAAAAACAGGAACAACTTAGTAACCTGAGGCTGAGTGGCTCTGTTAACGGAATAATTCCACCGCGCAATTCAGTTCCATACAACACGTCTGCAGGTTGGTGGATTCTGGTTCAGGTGATCAGACGCAATTATCAACCAACAGTCAGTGGGATCCGACTGTGGCAGACTTTACAGGGAGACGTGACCTATAAGACTATAGTGTAGCTCTGGCCAATAGCTCAAAAGCAGCGAACTTCACAATGGAAACCACCCAGAGTCACACCTTCCGCAGAGCTGCCTGTCCCCAGCACTGGGAGTACTTCAGACAAGGTGTCGTGAAACTGTCCCAGTATTACCTTTCCTAATAACCTCCCCTCCCCAGCACTGGAACAACTCTAGATACGGTCCCATTAAAACCCTCTCATTCACCCCGTCACACAGAACTGCCCTTTTTACAATATTTTTTATTCAGAAGAAAAAACAAGATTTACAGAATGCAACACATAGATACATCTCAACATAAAGTGTGTACATTGATATATTGTAATAAAACTGATCAAATGTTTCAGCATATCGCAGAAAGGTGTGCCACACTGTAATCAAAAATTTAAAGGTAGGTCTTACATCATAAAAGAATTTTTTATATATATAAAAAAGTCAACCCCCTACCAACTACCAAAGAAAAAAGCTGATGGATGGTAGTGGATATTTAGGATAAAAAAACATATTCGCTTAAGAAGGGAAGATAGAAATATACATAAAAAGTAATTTTGGAAAGGTCCCCAGATATCATAAAAAGATTGTTTCGAATTTAAGACCGAGCAGCGGATTTTCTCTAAATTTAAATAAGACATAATATCACGTAGCCATTGAAGATGTGTAGGAGGGGTAGACTCCTTCCATTTAAGAAAGATTGCTCTCTTTGCGAAAAGAGAGGGAAAAACCAAAACCTGCAGGTTAGGAGTATTTAAAGTTATATCTTCATTTACAATGATACCAAACAAGGCAGTAAGGGGATTTGGGTCGAATTGGACCCTGAAGAGTTGTGAGAAGGTATGGAATACTTCCCGCCAAAACTTTTCAATTTTAGGGCAAAACCAAAACATATGAATTAAAGAGGCATCAGCAGAGTTGCATTTATTACAAAGTGCAGAAACGTTTGGATAAAAACTAGACAGCTTCTGTTTAGAAATGTAAGCTCTATGAACCACTTTAAATTATAGATGAAAATGACGGGCATAGAAAGATGATTTATTAACCCGTTTAAGAATTTTATTCCATCTTTCATCAGAAATCTGCAAATTTAGGTCATCCTCCCAAGCTTTTTTTATTTTATCAAGAAAGTCTTGTCTAGAATCAATCAAGAAGTTATAGATACCGGTAATAGAACCATTAACACAAGGTTTTAAATTTAAAAGATCATCCAGTAAACTTTTATCAGGACCTATTGGAAAAGTAGTTAATTGGGAACGTAAGAAATCTCTAATTTGAAGGTATGTGTAAAAACGTGTTTTTGGCAGGGTTTTTTTGCAAAGTTAGTTGGCAATTTAGACAAATGAAGCAAGAGGTCCTGAGATAAACAGGTCCCAAAAACAGTTAATACCTAGTTCATCCCAATCCTTAAAGACTTAGTCACTCATGGAAGGGATAAAAAAAAATAATCAAGGAGAATGGGAGATGATAATGAAAAATCCGCTAAACCAAAAAATTTTCTAAATTGAGACAAGATCCTTAAACTTTGCTTAACAATTATGTTATCCGTTGTTTTATTTGCTGAAAAAGAAGAATATGATCCAAGAAGAGAGACAATAGAGGAATTTTTTACAGAATTAACTTCTAAGGAGACCCATGATGGGCAATCTTTACGATAAATTTAACAGGACCATAAAGTAATATTCCTTATATTGGCAGCCCAGTAGTAAAACCTAAAATTGGGTAAGGCTAATCCACCCATCTCTTTATTTCTTCGTAAGTAAACTTTATTTAAACGAGCTTGCTTCTTATTACAAATATAAGATGTTAAAATTGAATCTAAAGAATCAAAGTAGGTCTTAGGAATAAAAATAGGTAAAGCCTGAAAAAGATATACAAATGTAGGAAGATTCGTCATTTTAATCGAATTAGTTCGGCCAATTAGGGATAAAGAAAGAAGACACCATATAGAACGCATCTTTTTCACATAATTCAATAAGGGGCTTAAGTTTTCTTTAAATAAATTCTTGAAGTTTTTAGTAATTGTTACACCTAGATATGTAAATTGACTTGTAACAACTTGGAACGGAAATTCGGCATTTGATGACATTAGGTCATTTTAAGAAAATAGCTCTCTTTTATGTAGGTTCAGCTTATATCCTGAAAAAGAACTAAACTGGGAAATTAAAAAAAGAACCGAAGGTAAAGAAGTTTCAGTGTTAGAGATAAAAAGTAAAATATCATCAGCGTATAACGAAATTTTATGAGACATACCTTGCCTTAGTATACCAGAAATGCCCTTAGATTCTCGAAATGCTATTGCTCAGGGTTCTATAGCTAAAGCAAACAGTAAAGGACTAAGAGCGCAACCTTGTCAAGTTCACTGCTGTAATTTAAGGGCTTAGAAATTTGAGAGTCCCAGTATTACCTTTCCGAATAACCTCCCCTCCCCAGCAATGGCAGAACTCCAGATGTAGGCCCATTAAAACCCTCCCATTCACTCCGTCACACAGAACTGCCTGTCCCTTGCACAGGGACAACTCTGGAGAAGATCCCAATAAAATCCGCCCAGGCTCATCTTCCCGGAGAGCTGCCTGTCCCCATCGTTAGTACAACTCTGGACAATGTCCCATTAAAACCTTCCCCAACACACCTTCCCGGAGAGCTGCCTGCTCACTGCACTGGGACAAATCTGGACAAGGTGTCATTATATGCAGAGCAAAGTTCGAGTCAGTCCCGTCAGTTACAAGAGAAACACAGGTATTGTTCCCCTTAACATTAAATATGAAAAATCCGAATGTTGAATTAACGGGATCGATATCTCTGACCGATATTTGTGCCATGCTCATCAAGCTGGATGCTCGTCAAATTGTCACAAACAGGTTCACAGCGGGTAACAGAAATACCAAACATGAATTGTTTTGCTCACTCACCAGGAACCCCAACGACGGCAATGAACACGTACAGTATTTTCTGCATACTCTTGTATCTATCCAATATTGGAGACATTTTCTCTGCCCAGTTATATGTTCCCCTGTGCTACAGGCGATCTCTCGGAATGAGATGTTGAGGCAGCTCATGCCTGGGGTTTTTAATACCATTTAGCGACTCCACAGGGACAGATTTCAACAGATTTAAAAATAAAGGCCTTTAAATAATTTATAAACACATTACATCAGACAAGTTCAATTCCTGGGGTGACAGGTTGTGATTTATTTGGTGAATTAATTTTGTGAGTTTTTATTTCTCCCAACAAAGGTATCTGAACCTTCTGAGGTGCGTTATGAATTAAACAAACGAGAAGGTCTGTAGATGCTGGAATTATAAGCAACACACGCAAAATGCTTCTTACTCTGACTTTTCTCTTTTTCCAGTGCTGCCGACGTGTCTCGGCCCGAAACGTCGACTGTACTCGTCTTCCTTCATATCGCCTGGCCTGCTGAGTTCTTCCAGCGTTTTGCGCGTGTTGCTGTCATCAATTAAATGTTCTCCAATGTAAATGCGTGCTTCAATTGAATCATTTGCCAAATACAGAATATTGAAGTATAGTCTGTCATTGTAGCTTGTGAAATTCTGCTGAAGTACCTACTGTTACCATTTTCGTCAAGTGTTTATACTCTTGATGAAATTTCTGTTTGGGGAACTGTACCGAGAGAGTCCCTAATAAAATGTCTGTTTGTGGTGATGAATAAATACTTTCTTATTCACGAAACACCCCAACATATGTAGTAGCTTAGTCACAGTCAGTACCTTTGAGGGCTCCTTCAGGATTCACTCTGAACTGAGACTTGGATACATTGAGGGAATGGGCAAAGAAGTGGCAAATGAACTACAGTGTTGGAAAGTGTACGGTCATGCGCTTTGGTAGAAGAAATGAACGGGTAGACTATTATTTAATTGGGGAGAGAATTCAAAGTTCTGAGATGCAACAGGACTAGGGAGTTCTTGTGCCGGATACCCTTAAGGTTAACCTCCAGGTTGAGTCGGTGATGAAAAAGGCGAATGCAATGCTGGCATTCATTTCTAGAGGAATAGAGTATAGGAGCAGGGATGTGATGTTGAGGCTCTATAAGGCACTGGTAAGACCTCACTTGGAGTACTGTGTGCAGTTTTGGGCTCCTTATTTAAGAAAGGATGTGCTGACATTGGAGAGGGTTCAGAGAAGATTCACGAGAATTATTCCGGGAATGAGACGGTTAACATATTACGAAAGTTTGTCCGTTATTGTACTGTACTCCTTGGAGTTTAGAAGAATGAGAGGTGAGACCTCTTAGAAACATTTCGAATGTTGAAAGGCATGGACAGAGTGGATGTGGCAAAGTCGTTTCCCATGGTGGGGGAGTCTAGTACGAGAGGACATGACTTGAGGATTGCAGGACGCCCATTCAGAGCGGAGTTGCGATTTTTATTTTCTTTTTAGCCAGAGGGTGGTGAATCTGTGGAATTTGTTGCCACGGGCAGCAGAGGAGGCCGGGTCATTGGGTGTATTTAAGGCAAAGATTGATAGGTATCTGTCAGGAAATCAAAGGTTATGGTGAGAAGGTGGGGGAATAGGACAAAAGGGGAGAGTGGATCAGCTCATGATAAAATGGCGGAGCAGACACGATGGACCGAATGGCCGACTTCTGCTCCTTTGTCTTATGGTCTTATGGTCTAATATAGATCCGTTGCAGATACGGGAAGAGAATGGTAGATGGAGTTTAACCGAGATAAATGTGAGGTGTTGCACCTTTGTAGAGCAAAAGGCAAGAGACAGAACACTATTAAGGGCAAAATCCTTAACAGTGTTGCTGACATTGAAATCTTGAGATCCAAGTTCATAACGCCTTGTAAGTGTCCGCACAAGTCGATTATGAGGTCACGGCTTACAGAATGTTTGTTTTTATTAATTGTGGCATTGAGTTCAAGAATCAAACAGTCATGTTGCAACATCATGAATATTTAGCTAATTCCACAGTCAGAGTATTGCAGACAATTCTGGTCGCCCAACTACAGGAAGGATGTAGAGTCTTTGGAGACGGTGCTGGAGGTTTACTAGGTTGCTTCCTGGTTTACAGGGTACGTGCTCTCACGAGAGGCTGGATGAACTTGTTTTGTTTTCTCTGGAGTGCCGGAGGCTGAGGGAAGATCTGATAGAGGTTTACAAGTTTATGAGAGGTGTGGATAGTGCATCTGTTTCCCAGGGTTGAAATGTCTAATACCAGAGGGCATGTATTGAAGGTGAGGGGGTGGTAGGTTCAAAGGGGGATGTGAGGGTCTGTTTTGTACTCAGAGTCGTTGATTCCTAGAGTGTGCTGCATGGTATGGTGATAGAGTACCACCATTAGAGGCTGTTAAGAGATGTTTGAATAGGCATTTCGATATAAGGAAGATTGGGGAATATGGACCCTGTATAGGTAGAAGGATTTGTGTTCCTTTAATTTGTTCGGCACAGTGCGGGCTGAATGGTATGTTCCTGTGCTGTAGTGTTCCATGTTGTTATACCTTTCTTCGTCCTCAGCTTTGCACATAACGCCTCAGTAGACGAGTTCTCCAGTTTGTCCCAACTGAGCACGACCGTGACATTTTCCCTAACTAGTAATGCCACAGCCCTTCCTTTCATTCCTCCTGCACTGTCACATCTAAAACAATGGAACCCCGGAATTTTGAGCAGCCATTCCTACCATTCCTGAAACCAAGTCTCACTAATGGCTACAATAACACGATTCATGCTGCTGGTCCGTGCCATGAGTTCATCTCCCTTTCCTACGATACTTCTTGTGTCTCCTGCTGGGATGAGATACTTCTTCATCACCAACAATCAACAACTGATATAGTCGTGTCACAAAGAAAATATCTGGTCCCTCCATCGATCTCTGGAGAGTGACAGCAGTACTGACGTATTGTTGTCTTTCAGATTCCCGTACACATAGTTTTGCATTTTCTAACCAGTAAAAAGATTTACAAAATACATCAATGGGTGAAATACAGTAATAAGAGGAATGTATGGTCATCCACTTCGTTAGAAACAAAGAGTATGCAGTCTGTTTTCTCAATGGAGAGGAGTTGAAGTTGAAGACTACGAGAATATGAAAGCAAGGATGTGTCGTTGAGTATTTATGAAGCACAGGTATGGCCTCACTTGGAGTGTTGAAAGCAGATTCAGGCCCCTTATCTAGAACAGATGTGCTTACATTGGAGAGGGTTTAAAGGAAGTTTACATAAATATTTCTGGAATTCTTAGGTTTGTCAGATGAAGAGCATTTGATGGCTCGGGGCCTCTACTCACTGGAATTCAGAAGACTGAATGGGCCTCATTGAAATCTATAGAACCTTGAAAGGTCTCGATAGAGTGGATGGCGGGCGTACCTTTACTAGAGAGGAGGAGTCTAAGACCAGAGGACACAGCCTCAAAATCGAGAATTTTAGAATGGAGATGAGGAGGAATTTTTTTAACTGGATCATGGTGAATCTGGGGAGTTTGTTGCTGTAAGTTGCTCTGGAGGCCAGGTAATTGGGTATATTTTAGGGAAGAGGGTGATGGATTCTTGATTAGTCAGGGCATGAAGGGATATGGGGAGAAGACAGGAGAGTGGGGCTCAGAGGGAAAATGTATCAGCTGTGTTGAAATGGTGGAGCGGACTCGATGGGCCAAACGACCTCATTCTGCTCCTGTATCTGATTAATTTTCACAGCCGGTATATTATGAGATAATTTTATTCTCCTTTCTGAGCTCTGACATCACACTGCACAGCGAGGTTCAACACAGTTTGGGGAAGAACTCACCGTCTAACTATTCACGGTGCCGGCAACTGGACTGTCTATTTAATTCTGTGCAAGACAGATTTATGCCGAATAGTAAGAAATTTCCGAATGGAAGGACACTGTCGTGGCTGACAAGTGAAGTCAGAGCCAATCTAGAAACAAAAGAGAGGGCATACAAAGGAATCCAGAGCTGGTGGGGAGATACAGGACTGGGGAGATATTGAAAACTTTTAGAAAGAAATTAGATTATAAGGAAGGAAAAAGGTGAACTATGAAAGGAAGCTGGCGACCAATATCAAAGAAGATGCTAAAAGATTTTTTTTAAATATAAAGGGTAAAAGAGAGTTGATGGTAGATATAGGACCAATAGAAAATGACGCAGGAGATATTGCGATGAGAGAAGCAGAGTTGACAGAGGAACTAAATGCGTATTTTGCATCAGGCTTCACATTGGATGATCTGTGTAGTATACCGCACATTCAAGAGTGTCAGGGAAGTGAAGTATATGCAGTGAAAATTACGACTGAGAAGGTGCTCAGGATGCTTAATGGTCTGAGGGTGGATAAGTCTCCTGGATCTGATGGAATGCACTCTATGGTTCTGAAGTAAATAACTGGAGAGTTTGTGGAGGCATTAACAATGATCTTTCAAGAATCGATAGATTATCACATTGTACCGGATGACTGGAAAACCGCAAATGTTACTCTGCTATTTGGAGCTTAGAAAAATAGAGGGCTATGGGTAATCCTAGGTAATTTCTAAGGTAAGGACATGTTCGGCACAGCTTTGTGGTCTGTAGACTTTCTATTTAAGAAGGGTGGGAGGCAGCACAAATGAAACTATAGACCTGTTAGCCTGACGTGTAGTGTTGAGGAAACAGAGAACCTGCAGAGACATTTAGGTGGTTCAGGGTAATGGGCAAAGAAGTGGCAAATGAAATACAAAGTTTGAAAATGTATGACCATGCACTTGGGTGGAAAAAATAAACGAGAAGACTATTATTTAGATGGGGAGTGAATTCAAAATGCAGAGATGCAGATTGACTTGGGAGTCCATGTGCAGGATACTCGAAAGGTTAACTCCCAGGTTGAGCCGGTGGTGCAGAAGGCGAATGCATGTTGTCACTCATTTCTGGAGGTTTAGAATATAAGATCAGGACTGTGATGTTGACTCTCTATAAGACACTCGTGAGACCACATTTGGAGTATTGTGGGCAGTACTGGGCTCCTCATTTTAGAAAGGATATACTCACATCGCATAGGGTTCAGAGAAGATTCACGAGAATGATTCCAGGAATCAAAGTTTTACCGTACGAGGAATGTCTGGCACTCTCGGGCTGTATTCCCTGGAGTTCAGGAGAATGAGGGGGGATCTCATAGGAACATTCCGAGTGTTAAAATGCCTGAACAGATTAGATTTGGCAAAGTTATTCCAGTCAAGGACAAGAGATCTCAATTTCAGAATTGAAGGACGTCCATTTAGAACAAAGATGCGGAGAAATTGGTTTCTTCAGGCGGTGGTAAATCTGTGGAATTTGTTGCCACGGGTAGCTGCGGAAGCCAGGTCATTGGGTGTATTTAAGGCAGAGATAGAAAGTTTCTTGATTAGCCAGGGCATCAAAGGGTATGGGAAGAAATCAGGGAGGTGGGGATGGCTGGAAGAATTGGATCAGACCATGATTGAATGCTGGAGCAGAATCGATGGGCCTACTTCTGCTCCTGTATCTTACAGTCTACTTCTCTGACAGTGTAAGAATAGGACAATCATCTGTGACTTGGGACAGTTTGCATTAGTATAATTCTCTGTTTCATATTATTCTGAGCTGCACAGTAACTAAAATGCTCCACACAGAGGCCCTTTGTTGCTGCACATGTGGTATTTTATTCGTGCCGTACTGTTCAGGCTGTGTAAACATTTCCTCCTCAGATAAATGGTTGGTCCATACAGATTTAGGAAAATAAAGAAAACATTGGCATTATTTCAAGGCGCAAACATGAGGAAATCTACCGATGCTGGACATTCAAGCAACATGGCCGAACGCATCAGGCCAGGCAGCGTCTACAGGAAGAAGCACAGCTGACGTTTTGGGCCGAGACTCTGTAGCAGGACTCTCGGCCCGAAACGTCGACTGTGCTTCTTCCTATAGGTGCTGCTTGGCCTGCTGCGTTCCACCAGCAGTTTGTCTCTGTTGCCGGTATTATTTCAAGTTCTGGTCATGTCCTACAGCACTACTGTGACAGTGCATGGTAAATCCTGGTGACTTGAAAATGCCAATGAATATGATGGGGAGGGCAGTCATTCTCATTAGAGTGTGGCATATTTGTGATGTGAAAGATAAAGGTGACTTGTTACTCAGGCCATAGTATTTGAAATCATTAGTCTCTGCTTCCCACCTTCAGACATGTAAGACTCAGTTACCTATAACCGCCTTTAATCTCTCCCTTTTCCGATTTAAACTTTCAAATTTCAGCTTTATTCAGTCGAATTTGTACAGCAATAGTTATGGCTACTTCGAGGACCACCAGACGAAATCCGGACCCGTCTAATGGGAGATCTAAGAAGACCGAAGAGTACGCAGAAGAACCCCCTTGGGTCAAGAGATTAGAACCTCGAATCAGCAGTATCGGCACTGAAATAACTCAACTAAAAGGGAAATTTAAAGAAAAAAAGATTAAAAGAGAAATCGGAATCTGCCGAATCACTGGACTATTTTGCTAAAATGTTTCAGTCTTTATTTCCGGAGGTTTGACCGCAACTCCCGGAGATTGAATCGGCTCACAGAACCGGTGCTTTAAAATCTTTGAATGAAGGTAAAAATAGGCATATTGTTGTGCGTTTTCTCCATTTTAGAGACAAAGATTGCATTATTAAGCTTGCAAGAAAAAAAAAAGAATATTTTCATTTCAAAGCTCAGAAATCCGTATTTTTTAAAAATATTTTCCACGCAAAATTGTAAAACAACGCGCTGCCTTTGGTCCTTCTATGAAACTAGCTTATGAAAAGAAACTCTTTCCAATATTGCAGTGCCCAGCAGAATTAAGGATCATTATTAAAAATTCTGGAATTCGTATTTTCCATGATCCAGCTGAAGCATTGCGTTTTATTAACTCTTTGTCTGACGATTCCGGTGGTGAATCTGAAGTTTGAAGATCGATGATTTATAATAGTTTGATTGTTTCGTGGTGTAAAGTGAAGAAATTGGAAGATCTGATGGTTATAAAAGTTTGAGCTTAAAATATATTTTTATCTCCGAAAAAGTCTGGTTGGGCGGTTTTAACCTCCGAAGATATACCGGGAGAACTGTTGAAAGACTGTAGATAATTCTGAATCATTTAGACTTTTTTTCTGTAGCCTCTAAATGTACCAACTGTTTGTTTTCTTCTGTATGCTTTTGTAAAGTTTCTTTTCTGTCATTATCTGGATTTTCTTACGTTTTAAAGAAAGACTGGACAATTTAAAGATGGCGATTGTTTTTCCTTCTGTGCAAATATTTCAATGACGACGAATCTGAAGCCTGAAGTTGAATGACTTATAAGGCTTGAGTGTCTCGCGGTGTAAAGATTGATAAAATGGGAAGATTTGATGGTCACAGGATGTCTTTATTTTTAAATGTATTTCTATTTCTGAAAAAGACTGGTTTGGAGGGTTTTAACCTTAGAAGGTATAGTGCGCGAACTGTTGATAGGCTGCAGTTAAGTTCGAACCATCTGGAACTTTTTTTTGCAGCATTTAAATGAATTAATTGTCTTTTTTTTATTCTTTATGCTTTATTGAAGTTTTTTAAAGTAATTATTTGGATTTCCCTGTGTTTTAAAGACAGATTGGACAATTTAAAAATGACGATTGGTTTTTTTGTGCAAAAAATTTCAAAAGTTGTTTTGGATGTGATTTTCTTCCATTATCTAATATTATGAAGGTTACTTTCAAACTAAGGGTCGTTTGGTTTTACAAGAAAAACACTATCCTTCCAAGTTAATTATACTGAGATATATGCTGACTGTAATGAAATTTGTACTCGGTAGAGGGAGATAGAGATTACATTTTTAATATTATTTTTTATTATTCAGCTAGGTGGAGCTGTATTCGCGTCTATGTTTTTCTTGGGGCTTGTTTCTGGGCTTTGTAGTTTGGGTGTTTTTTTTCTCTTTTTTATCCCCATTATGGAATCCCGGAGCATACGCTAATTATTTTTATTAATCTTCATCTCCGCCATTTTCGATCACTTTATCCTGACATGCGTCTAACTACATTTTTAGATACAAATTTCATGACGACATCTAAACAGTTAAATGTTTTAACTTGGAATGTTCGCTTTTAACTTGGAATCACCCTATTAAGCGTAAGAAAACATTTAAAGTTATAAATCGATTCCAGCCTGATATAATTTTTGTTCAAGAGACGCATATCAGGTTATGTGATAAAATTCGACTTTTTAAATTTTGGGTCCTCTATTCATGCAAATTACCAGAGCAAAACCAGAGGTGTATTTATTTTTATCGATTCTTATATTTCTTTCAATCAGGAAGATATTTTAGCCGATATTCATGGTAGATTTTTAATTGTTAAAGAAATAATTTGTAATAAGAAAATGGTTTTGGTTAATATTAATGGACCAAATGTCGATGATCCCTCATTTTGTAAAGACATTTAAGGTTTCAGACCTTAATTAGCTTGCTAGGGTTATGGCTTGTTCACAATCATTGTTAGGAAAGGCCGGCTGATGCAAAATCTAAAGCTTTATAAATAGCCTGGCTCCTCAAATCTTGTCCCAATAATCGACAGCCATGGGGTCGTCTAAGCAGCTGCCTAGCACTCTGGAAATGAAAATAAATGATGCCCACAAAGCATAAGAAGGCTATAAGATGACAGAAAAGCGTTTTCAGGTAGCTGTTTCATCAGTTCGTAATGTAATTAAGAAATGGCAGTTAACAGGAAAAGTTGATGTCTGGAAGACCAAGAAAACTTTCCGAGAGAACTGCTCGTAGGATTGCTAGAAAGACAAATCAAAATCCCCGTTTGACTGCAAAAGACCTTCAGGAAGATTTAGCAGACTTTGGGTGGTGGTGCACTGTTCTACCGTGTAGCGACACCTGCACAAATATGACCTTTCGATGATGATAAAGCTGAGGACGTTCAAAACCAAAGCGGCAAAACGGTATCTCATTTGTTAAGCAACACACACAAAATGCTGGTGGAACACAGCAGGCCAGGCAGCATCTATAAGGAGAAGCACTGTCGACGTTTCGGGCCGAGACCCTTCGTCAGCGTCCATCCAATTTATTTTGAATTAGGCTGCCGTTCAGTACTGCTGATCTATTATCACCTTTCATGTTGTAAATCTATTGCCTGCACAGTTCTGTGTCATTCTCAGAACTTTAAGATTATTCATCAACAGCGTGCAGATTAATACCACTTTCTTGAAATTGTAAATGATTTTTCCTCTTCTTCTCTTCTCTGTTCTGTCAATCTATTTTTTTCTCTTCCCGACATACTCCTTGTATGTGTCCTACTTCATTATATTTTCTGCAACTTTAGCATTTGCTAAGAGTGGGCTCCTGCTATAACGGGAACGCAATTAGTTTGGCCAGTCCGGTTCCTGTTTTGAATCTGAAATTTAATTCATGGTCAATTTCATTCCTGGCTGAAACTCAATTGCATCTCTATGTCTCCATCCACAGACGTACTCGTTATCTGCCCACCTTTCTCATTTCCTCCTCTGTCTTCACTTTCTTCCATTCTGTCCTCTTCTATTAGATTCCCTCTTCTCCATACCTTTAACTCCTTTATCAAGCAACTTCCCAACTATTTACTTCACCCCCCCCCCATTTCCGGGTCTCATTTATAAGATGCCACCTTGTGATTCTTCCTCACTGCCCCACCTTATTTCTCTGACGTCTGCTCTTTCTTTTAGATTTGATGAAGGGTCGCGGTCCGATGCATTGACTGTTTACTAATTTCAATGGAACCTGATTCGCCTGCTGACTTCCTCCAGCATTTTTGCCTGTTGCGTTGGATGCGTCTGCCATATGTACTTGGGAGGTTGTCTTAATCAGTACGTAAAAGTCACGACGAATGAATGTGCGGCACTTGGGCTGCTATAAGGGAATAAGAACTGGGCAGGGGACAGAGGATTGTGTAGGTGAACACATTTCATCTAGTGCTCATGATGGCACTTGTTTCAAAGTACAAGCTGGGCCTGGTCCGATGGGTTGAGTTTCTAAATTGGAGAAATACTACATTTGATGGTGTCAGAAATGACCCGGCAATGTGTGTTGGAGCAGTCTATTTTCCGGCAAAGATATTCTTAGTAAGTGAATGGCCTTGAAAAAAGAAATTTGGCGAGCAGAATGCTTGCATGTAGCTTTCAGAATGAAAGATAACGGGTTTAGGGAACATTGGACTCTAGAAAGTCTCTAAATAAAGCCAGGGAGTTGTATGCTGGTGTGCCTGAAATCAATGGTGGGAAAGTTATTGGGAGTTATTGAATGGGGCCTGATTTATGAGTATCTACATCGCTATGAACAATTAGTACTGGTCCGTACGTTGTAGGTCGTATCTAATTGATTTATAGCATTTTTCGAGGAAGTTACAGGAATGGTGATGAAGGCAAGGTAGTAGATATTGTTTACTTGGGCTTTCGCCAGGCATTTGGCAAGGTCCCGCTTATGAACTTGGTAAAGAAGCTTCAGCTACTCGGCATTGCTGAGGTAGTAAAATGGATTAAAGAGGTAGCAAAATGGGAGAAGCCAGAGAGTGCTAGTGGAGGATAGCATCATACCTGGACGCCTGTGCGAGGTGGACTGCCGTGGGAATCGGTGTTGGGTTCGCAGTTCAGAAACACGAACAAATTTGCAGATGCTGGAACTCCAAGGCAACACACACAACATGTCGGAGGAACTGAGCAGATCAGACAGCATCGATGGGTAAGAGAAAACTGATGACGTTTCGGGCCGAGAACCATCATCAGGACCATTCACTTGAAATCTGAAGGAAGTGATCGAATCGAAACGCCCAATATCTATTATTTTCCATAAAAGCTGACTGACCTGCTGAGTTTCTCCACTATTTTAGACCATAAGGTCATCGTCTGAGGATCAGAATTGATCGACTCTGCTTCGACATTCAATCGTGTCTGACCGTTTTTTCCTGTCCCCCGCCTTCACTCCGTAACTTTTGATGCCGTGTTCAATCAAGAAACAATCAAGCTTTCCTTTAAATATACGTAACGACCTAGACTCCACAACTGCCTGAGGTAAAAATACCATATACGGTAAAAATCCGTATCTCTGCCTTAAATCGACGTCCTTATGTTCTGAGGCTGTACCCTCTTGTCCCAGACTCTGCACCATGGGAATCATCCTTTCCACATCTACTCTGTCTAGGCCTTTCAATATTCGGAAGGTTTCAATGAGATCCCCCATTATCCTTCTAAATTCCACCGAGTACATACCCAGAGCCATCACACGTTCCTGCTATGACAAATCTATCAATCCCTGAATCATCCTGCGATCTATCTCTAAGTTCCCTCCATACTAACATTGCATTTGACTTCCTCGGCACCCACCGATTCTACCTGCGTTAACGCTTCGGGTGTTCTGCTCAAGGACTCCCAAATCCTTTCCTTCTCAGACTTATGGATGGTTATTGTAACTATACTCACTATTCTTTCCTCGAACCATTCAGCATCTGTAACACATTGCTAGTCATTTGCTTGTGTTGGGCTGGTTTCCTTCTTTGTCAACAATAGCAACGATCTGATTAATAATATGGCTAAGTACCTCAGCAAATTTGTGGATGACACCAAGATTACGGATTTAGTGAACAGCAGGATAGACTACCAGGGCTTGCAGCGGGACCAGCTAGAAAAATGGGCTGAATGGAATTTAATGTAGACAAGTGCGATGTGTTGCCCTTCGTTCGTACCACTAAGAATAGGTCTTACACATTCGATGCTAGGGCACGGAGGAGTTGGCTGGAACAAAGGGATTAGGGCCAAAAGTAATTGAATGTGGCGTCACAGGAAGATAGGGTCGTAAAGAGAATTTTTTTGACATTTTGGACTTCATTAATCAATGCATTGAGTGCAGTACTTCGAACGATATGTTAAAATTGAATCGGACGCTGATTAATCCTAAATTAGAACATTGTATCCAATTTTGATCCCCTACATACAGGTAAGATATAAATAAGATTAAAATAGTGCAGATATGATTTACAAGGATCTCGTCGGGCCATAAGAGGGTTGAATAGGATAGAACTTTATTGTCTCAAACGTAGAAGACTATAGGAAATTTGATTGTGGTTTGCCAAATTATAAGATTATATATAGGGTAAACACAGGCAGGTTTTTGTTCCCACGGAGCTTGCGTGAGAGTACAATTGGAGTTTATCTGTTAAGGGAAACATGAGAATATCTAATTCATTCAACGGCTGGTGAGAATGTGGAAGAAGCTGCCAGATCATGTGGTAGATACAATTGGATTTCAAAGTATATGAGAAGGATGGGTAGCTACATGGATGGGAGGGGCATGGGGGATATGCAGGGGATACATATCGATAGAACTACGCAGATTACTGCCTAAGAACAGAATGGATGGGCCGAAATGATTGATTCTACCTGTTCTATGACTGAAGTAACCTATGTGCAAAAATGCAGTCAAAAGGTTTTTCTGCACATGCTAATACTGAGCTTGCCAGACACTGCAAGGTGGTACGAAACGAAACTGAATGCATTCTATCATGTTACACGGAAAAAGATTGTGCAATTGTCTGGAGTAATACAGCGCAAGGACAACGACAAAGTAAATTCAGAGATCATTAGTTCATCTTTATTTTACAAGGTGTCCTCACCATCAACTTATCATGAGGGGATTGTTGCTCCCATTGTGCCTGCTGTCATGTGTTCTCAATTTTATATATCTTTTCCCCATATGAGGGGGGTCATAGGAGAATTACCACCGTGGGACGTGAATCCGTTGTCAACTCTCCGGAGACAGAGGTAAGGCTTTGTTGAAATTTAGCACTCTGATCACCATCTCCCACTCACACCTGAATCACTTGCATATCTCTGGTGTTTATGGTGCTCCGTGATGTTCCTAAAAACTAGCTTCGAGCTTTTAATCGACAAAACAACATAATCAATAACCAACACAGATTATTGTTCTGATAAACGTGCTGGATCATTTTAACAGAAGGTAAGTGCTCCCCGACAACACCAGCAATGCCCATGTCAGTTCAGATCCGTCAGTGTAGAAGTGGTCAAAGAAAACAGTGCTGTTATACCTGAGAGAGGATTCGCAACATCACATTCAGCTTATGCGATTTGGCAGAAGCGACCAATGCTCCAAGTTTGGACTTATCTCTGCAATATGGAGTAGCGTCATAAACAGTGCGGTCGCGGTAGCAAACCTATGCCAGTACAAAAGAAAATGTCTCAATCTGCAGTGTTGAATTGCTGCCTCCAGCAATTGTGTTTATGTACAGGTGAAAGCCAATAACAATGACAAAGTATCCAATCAGCGATGCTACTGCACTGTACCAGGTATAGATCTGTTGACTTCCAATAATGTAGGTTTATGTTCACCAACAATAACGTGAGGCAGAGATATGTAGAGTGATAGTGTGAAACAACTATGGCATGATATTGAGTAACAAATAAAAACCGTTATCAACATAATCGCTCCACAAGTAATGATGTTAGGCTGCGATACGTAGAGTGATGGTGTGAAACAATTATGACAGGATATTGATTTTTAAAAAAACACGTTAACGACAGAATCTCTGTACGACAAATATCACATTGTCTGTGATCGACCCAACCCTGGCATACCCAGATAACAAGGAAACCTATGTTGGAACGTTTATTCTGAATTTCAGTTTGACATTCAACACTATCGTCCCACAAACCTTCTTGAAGACACTCATACCCCTCGGTCTAAGCTGCCTGTGTACATCTGGGTGTTCGGATTTCTTAACGGAATGACCTCAGATAGCTAGGGTACACAACCGCACCTGCCTCCACACCATCCGCAAAGCGGAATTAACCATCCTCTCAGGTTTGTGGGCAGAGCCCAATGCTGTACACTCTGATCACATCTGACTGCACGGCTAAATACTCGAGCCACCACATCGTTACATTCGCTGATGACACGGAAGTGGTGGGGATCATCAGCAGCAACGATGATGGTACGATCTACCCAGAGAAGGTGGAAGAGCACGAGGCCTGTTCCAACGCAAATAACTTATTCTTTAATCGCAACATGATATGGGAGTTAATTATCGACTTCGGGAGAACTCGCACCATTCAGTCGTCCCTTTACATCGCTGCACAGCAGAAGAAACTGCAGAAGTTTCAAACATCTGGGAGTGCATATCACACACAAATTATAATAGTCCCCTAGCAGATCCTGTCAGAACTCTCAGCATCGCTTCTACTTTCTGAGAAGGCTGAACACAACAAGACTTTGCACTGTACGTTCAGTAGAGACCATCCTAACAAACTGCACCATGGCTGGTAGGAATGCGTTCAATATGGGTGGCCAGAACAGCCCAAGGCATTACTGGCACTATCCTACCCGCCATCAAGGACATATACCGAAAGGTGCCGGAAAAAGATCATTAAAATCAGGCAGCATCTTGCTCACCCTGCTTGGTCTTTTGCCCCTTTCAACAAGCAGACAACTTAACAACTGCTGCACGGCCACAAGGCACAAAAACAGATGGAATAAATCTGAACAACACTGCACCAAAAAAAAAACTCCAAAATTACGTCATTATTTCCTGTCAGTAACAAGTCGAGCCGAGCGTAATTTTTGGATCTACAATCAATCAATGCCAATAAGCTATTTAATGTACTTATAATTATAGCGTTTTTATTATTATGGTGTTATTTTGTGTTTGTTCCGTTGCATCGGATTCGTAGTAACAATTATTTCGTTCTCCTCTGCGCTTAGGTTTAGGAAGTTGCATTAAGACTTTTGAATTAAACAATCGTGAACGGCGCGGAAACGCGATGCCGTGGTTAGTTGTAGGTTTGCGCTAGATTCGCCATCATGCAGGTCAAAAATACTTTCTGAATGCCAGTGTTCAGCAGTCGGCATTGTCCGTTATAATCCTGGAATTCGCATATTTCCACTGTGGTAGCCGTTAGGATGTTATAGGAGGCAGTCTCATCATGCCCGACGGTGCGGTGTATCCATGCCTGCATCAGACATGGCAGATTGTGCTACAGTCTCATCATGCCTGGTGGTGCGGTGTATCCAAGCCTGCATCAGACATGGCAGATTCGGCGACAGTCTCATCATGCCTGGCGGTGAGGTGTATCCAAGCCTGCATCAGACATGGCAGATTATGCGATAGTCTGGTCATGCCTGGTGGTGCGGTGTATCCATGCCTGCATCAGACATGGCAGATTCGGCGATAGTCTCGTCATGCCTGACGGTGCGGTGTATCCATGCCTGCATCAGACATGGCAGATTCGGCGATAGTCTCGTCATGCCTGACGGTGCGGTGTATCCATGCCTGCATCAGACATGGCAGAATCGTGGCAGCAGCAGGAACATAACAGGAACAACATTAGAAACAAAATCGTTATGAGCAAAGGTGAAGCGAAATTCCCACACCTGCAGCCACAGTGACATCTGAGGCAGGTCAGCACAATCTGAAAGTAGGAGCAGATCGCGTTCGTTATGAACAGACCCACCATCAGTCGGGTTTGTTGATTTAAAGAATAAATGTTGGACCAAAGCCATTCCCAACATGAAACTCCAAATGGAAGTCAAAAATGATTTTATTGTCACGTGACCAACTATATAACATTAGATAAATTGCATTCTCAAGTAAAACCAAACATTTAAACATAAACTATATACAATTATACAAGAACGAACGCGATTAGAAGAAAAAACAACCAAGTCCATGCAACACGCACAAAATTCTGGCGGAGCTCAGCAGAGCAGGCAGAATCTATGGAAAAGAGAACAGTGAACGCTTCTTGCCGAGTCTGTCCTGATGAAAGGTCCTGACCCAAACTTCGACTTTCCATAGATGTTGCTTGGCCTGCAGCGTTTTGTGTGCTTTGGATTTGATTTGTTTGGATTTCCAGCATCTGCAGATTTTCTTTTGTGTGAAAATTGTCTATGATTGTGAAAACTCGCCACAGTGATTATAATGTTGCTGAGCTGTAGTAATCAGGATGATT
Organism: Hemitrygon akajei; assembly: GCF_048418815.1. NCBI lineage: Eukaryota > Metazoa > Chordata > Chondrichthyes > Myliobatiformes > Dasyatidae > Hemitrygon > Hemitrygon akajei. The sequence continues at coordinate 13,916,102 of NC_133132.1, read as the reverse complement.
GGTTCCAAATCTGAGTGGTTGAACAGAAGGTGACGTCGTTGAATGTGGAGGTGCCGGAGATCATGTTCTTGTATTTACTGAGATTTGTTGAGTCAGGACGGCATCTGTATAATTCTAATTGTGGGGGGGTTTGTGTCTGCAATGAACTGTTGATCACTTCAGATTGTTGAAGCAGAAATGCATCACCTGGTTATTGAGAGACTGCAGCTGACACAGATGATTTCAAATTGCATTTTATGCCACGTTTAACACGTAACTTTTACAGAGGGAGGTATTATATGCGGAACTGGAAAGTCGGAACGACTCTAACAAAGTCGATATTGTATCTTCTTCTCATTGTTTTCTTCTGACAGGATCCGGTACTGATATGGCATATAGTTTTATTATTCTGATTTATCGTTCTCGGGAATGTTAAACCGAGAAATCTGAAAGCTAGCAATGTGCCTGATAAGTGGAATTTACTTTCGCTTTTGGATTTCCTAGCAACCCTACGGATTATTCTGCTATTTATTGTGTTGAAGGATGTGTAGCCTTTGACCCAAAACCTTGACAAGCTCCTTCTTTCCGATTAGGGCAGTTAGCTGAATTCTGTTCAACTACTGATAAGAATAGTGCAGACTTTAACGGAGGTCTGTTTTCTGAATCATCTCAGTTGTAAATATTTAAATATAATTTCACTTTCTGCCTCACAGTGGCGAGGCTGCTGAGCCGAGTGGACTGTAACCAAGGGCTCGTCTTCGGCCAGCCGATTCATGTGAACTTTAACGTAGTCGACATGCTCGGTGGAGGGCAGCCTTTACCACCGTACGTCATTGCGCATATCCAGGCTGCCGGGCTTTCTGACGGCCACTCACTTCGCAACTCCAGATTGTAGAGAACCCCCCCCCCACCCCCCGTGTGACTCTGAGCACATGAGCGCACTGCACAGATCCCACCTATAACTCAAGGATGTTTTTCAGACTGCAGACCGAGAAGGCTGTATCTCATTGTGCAGATCCAGGCTGAAGAGCTGCAGTATGCCAAACGTCTAGTTTCCCTTTTTAATTATCACCGCTCCTTCGGCAACATAAGGCTCCAAAACGCGTGAATATGGAAATAGCGCTCACTGAGTTCTTAACCTGATGAAATACAGACTACACCGGTATTTCACTGCCTCCTGTTCACCTTAAAGAGCAGCCTGCTCCGGTCTAACACAACAAGCAATCTTTTCCAATTCCAAAATGATTTTTCTCTTAAGCTCTCTATCACGTGTTGCTAACTTGCTTCGATTAAATACAAATTTTACTCGTGGCCTGTTGAAGAGTGCATGAAGAACGCTGAAGAGCTTTCCCCTGATCGAGTGTGGTGTATTCACTTGTTCCCTGTCTCTGCAATAGATACTGAAGACAATGAGTGTGTATTTGAACATTACCTCGATATGTTGTGAAATACATCCGGGGGTCATTGATCTGATGCTGTTCGCTGTTCCTTACAGCAAGACTCCTCAGCATGGTTGTTCTCACCCGGGGAATCTGCGGCTTGTCAAGGTGTGTCTCTGACAGTCGCAGCAGACCTACTTTCATGGTCTTCAACATATTATTTAATACAATCTTCATGAAAGCTCTTCTGACCTGAACCTCGCACGCATACGGTGATAATTAACCTGAAGACGGAACTGTGTTGTTTTATATTGTCTGCTTCACGTTTGATCTATTTGTAGCCACCTGTTGTAGAGAGATCACTGCAACCATCGTCATAACAATTGTTTCCATCCTGGATTTTCTCTGCTCTGTTCTCTACATCTTTCTGTATCAACCAACCGATATAATTTACTGCGCCTTCATTCTGGTGTTTCAGCTCAATGGACAAACAGTCAAATCTATCTGTGAGTTTCAAAGTCTCGTGATAACGGATACTGTTTGTATGATCAACAGTAAAATCGAACGAGCACAGGAAACGCCATTGGGGAGAATTTATTTTAAGATTTGTCAGAAATGTACTTAGAAAGTTTGGGAGAAATTGAACGATTACCATCAGATTTAGTTACTTTGTGGAGAAGTTTCTACAGAACGAATGATTGGGAAAGGTAAAAGCCAAACACTGGAGAAACGTGGTCAGTTGTTCCTACTGATGAAGCAGGAAATCAGTCATTGCCTACTAATGCTGATGTATTCAATCATTCTGGATTCCACTTTAGAGCCCCACTGCTCGGTCAGTGTGGGGAGCGTGTTGAGGAATTTGATGGTGTTTCGCTGACCAAGATCTGTAGCAGTATTTCCGTAGACTTCAAATTGGCTTAGGATAAATCTAGATAGATAGATAGATAGATAGATAGATAGATACTTTATTCATCCCCATGGGGAAATTCAGCATTTTTTCCAATGTCCCGTACACTTGTTGTAGCAAAAACTCATTACATACAATACAATACTTAACTCAGTAATAATATGATATGCATCTAAATCACTAGCTCAAAAAGCATTAATAATAGCTTTAAAAAGTTCTTAAGTCCTGGCAGTTGAATTGTAAAGCCTAATGGCATTGGGGAGTATTGACCTCTTCATCCTGTCTGAGGAGCATTGCATCGACAGTAACCTGTCGCTGAAACTGCTTCTCTGTCTCTGGATGGTGCTATGTAGAGGATGTTCAGGGTTTTCCATAATTGACCGTAGCCTACTCAGCGCCCTTCGCTCAGCTACCGATGTTAAACTCTCCAGTACTTTGCCCACGACAGAGCCCGCCTTCCTTATCAGCTTATTAAGACGTGAGGCGTCCTTCTTCTTAATGCTTCCTCCCCAACACGCCACCACAAAGAAGAGGGCGCTCTCAACAACTGACCTATAGAACATCTTCAGCATCTCACTGCAGACATTGAATGACGCCAACCTTCTAAGGAAGTACAGTCGACTCTGTGCCTTCCTGCACAAGGCATCTGTGTTGGCAGTCCAGTCTAGCTTCTCGTCCAACTGTACTCCCAGATACTTGTAGGTCTTAACCTGCTCCACACACTCTCCATTAATGATCACTGGCTCCATGTGAGTCCTAGGTCTCCTAAAGTCCACCACCATCTCCTTGGTCTTGGTGACATTGAGACGCAGGTAGTTTGAGTTGCACCATATCACAAAGTCCTGTCAAAATCTGGATGAATAGGAAATAAAAATACGACATTTTTGTACAATAAAGTTTTCTAAGTCACTGTTATTGTTGGTAATTGAGCAACGGCGGAACCGAATATTATTTGTGGCTTACTCAGGATACCTTAAATGACAGTGTTGCCAGACTGTTGTTTCTACGCGTCATCTGTGTAAACAAGAAAGTAAATGTGGAAGCCCGCCAGCCTGAAAGCGCAGAAGCCCCATAGTCTGCTAACAGGAGTTTCACGTCATACCTGCAGCTAACCCCGTTCGACCCTGACCGACTGCCAAAGGGCGTCTGCGGTTTGTTACCGTGTCGCTGCTCTAGTTTCACCCGCAACCCAACCGATCACAGCTTGCCGGTAAACCATAGAAGCATCCTGTTGAGGTACAATAGGGGGTTCGGTGCTGGGAAGGTGGCTTTGTGTGAACGGTGTTTCGACCATCAGTGTACTCTCGGGTGACAGAGGGATCTGTTTCCGCGTTGGGTGTCTCTGTTGCTGGGAGCCACCTCATTGTTATTGAGATGTGAACCCTATTCACACTCGACATGTGCCACGGAAATACTGTCACGACTCCCATTCTCTCGTTACTCTCGAAGTATTTTACTTCTCAAGTGCTTCTTCTTGATTATATTGCACTATTTGCATAGGTCGTATCCATTCGATCTAATCCAGTCACTCTCAGCACATAATCTGGAAGATAGTCCCCTCTCCCCCAGCTGAATGCAGTCACTTTACTGGATGATATATCTGCTCCAGTGATAAACGGCCGCAGCTTCCGTCTTTGAACCTAATGAGCGCACGTTGACCTTTCTCCCTCTCTGCCTCTGGGATTTATTGCCGGATGTTGAACTGCAGGTGGAATCACGGTAAAATCTAAGTCAGGGTCCGAAGCTCGAGCTTTGACTCTCAGCCTGTTGCTCACGATGGACGACTAAAGGGCTCAAAAATTGTTACTGTTACCTCATTCACAACAACTTGTCCACGGGTGAAAATCTATGTGTATCCAGAATAGGGCGTTAGGGAAGATGTTGAAGAGCAATTAGGAAGCAGAGAGGAGTAGGTACTTCTAAGGTAGTAATCTCCGGATTTATCCGAGTAAACGCGTGCTGGTCAGGGCTGAAATAGGGGGTTTAGTGCTGAAGAATGAGTGGCTCTGAAAGTGGTGCGGTGGGGGGGGGGCGCATAGATTCAGATTTTAGTTTCATTGGGATCACTTTTGGTTAAGGAATGAGCTGAACTAAAATACGCTAACACACGAATTGGAACGGGACCACCACGCTTGCCGGCAGGTTAGGTAGAGCTGTTGGGGAGGCTTTAAACGAATTTCGAAGGAGAATGGGAAACGGGGCAATACAGCTGAGGTTTGGGCATTTGCCATACAACTCGATGTCGGCGTCGTAAGCAGTGAGATAGCACAGGCAGATGAAAGGGCATAATTTCCGTTCGTGCGAATGAGCTGAATTGTGTCATTGGGACAAAATTGTATAGGTTGACGAATACAGAAATATTCCCGTAATGCAAAGGATTTCGATAAGTCATCAAAGGGAAAGATGTCAATACATTAGGAACACAGAAAAAGCGATTGAATATCCGTCCTGGTACAAGGTTCTCCATGAGATTGTGTGTTAGTCTGGAAATCCTTACGCTGGCACAGGCATTGCGTCTGGTAGCTTGCATTGTAATTTAGCAAATATAAGGAAGGTACCGGACAGTAACTTACGTGGGAACTTGACAAGGGCCGAGATCGTTTCGGAATTATTATGCAAACAATAATCTGAATCATTTGAAAGGGTGTAAATGAGACGACATTCCGGTGGAGGAATCGTGGTGGGAGAGGTGGACTGATGGCGACTGGAACGGAAGGATATGTTTTGCAAAAGAATAACTTGTTGTGACCTTCTCTCTTCTCACATTGATCCCCATTCTAAATCAGATGAATATCCCTTCTATTGATATGTATGGAACCCCTGCGTGATGCTCATCGAATCAATGTCGTCGTGTTGTCATCGGGAAGTACGCAGAATGTCGCTCGAGACAGCACCAGGTCAGAATACAACAGGACATCTAGGCAAACGGAGACGGATATTTTACCAGGCGGGAACAGCGTGCAATCAGTGAGTGTGGGGGATTCTCAAGATATATGCTTGATCTTGGTGGAGGAGGGACATGCTTGTTGAGCGATGAGCGTCCACTGAGCGGGCGGGGTCTGAGGAGGGCTGTGGAAACAGTTGACATCGATTTATAGACCACAGTCCGGGAGCGGAGATGCAGGTGTGATGTTGGGGAGGGGGTGGTGGAGGAGGTTTTAGTTCTGCTTCGGGATCTGGTGGGTGAATTCTAGGGTGAGTGGGTGTTCCAGAGTGGTTGCGTGGGCAATGTCACACACACGAGAGTTTGGAGTCTTCTGAGGAGTTTTCCGCGCTGTGCGAGTTGGTGGGGAGACGTGGAGAGCGGGAATATGAGCTGTGTGTTGTCGTTGGAGAGGTGGGGAGTACGGGGTCAGTGGCAATAATTGTGGCGGAGGGCAGTGGCGATTAGGTCGGTGTGGAGGCTATGGCCAGTGTGAACTGCCGAGCAATTATGCGATTCATTCCGGATGTGGAAATACATGAGGCCATTGTGGTCCTGCGGAAGTGCTGTTGTGTCATTTGTAACCTGGAGGAAGAATGGCGGCATTGGAACTAGCAGTGGTGTCAGGACATTAACGATTTGGGCCAATGTGATGTTAACAGAAACTAGTAAAGATGTTTAGAGCTATTGGAGACGTAGAATTGGGTAGGTCACTGGGATCAGGTGTGGTGGATGTGATGTTAACTGGAACGTAGGTAGCGGTCAGTGACACTTGTTGAAGATTTGGGTTCTTGTGTGGTGGGCGCCGACGCTTTTGCTGAAATGGGTGGGGGAAGATGGGGGTATATGGTGCTTGGGTGGGTGTGGGGGAAGAACAGTGGGATTTCATGGTCAACTTGTTTCTGTCCGTTTTATTCTGGAGTTCTTCCGGTTTTCGTCCTTCTCTGAAAGGAATAAGAGTTTAAGGTTGTTTCTGTATACTTTATCTGATAATAAATACACCAATTTGAAAACTGAATGCTATGATTCACCTTTCCAAAGCCAAATTGGCAAGCTAGTAATAATATTGACAAAATGCGAAAAAAACAGACATCTTCCCAGCAAAGAATGGCGCAAGCTGTCGCCGTCCGGAGCAGTTGGAGTGTTCCATTCGTTCAATGAGTATAGGCAGAGACTAAAGACTGCGGCACCAGTAGAGAAGGTCTAGAGTGTACAGACAGAGGAGCGCTTGTAGGACTGTTTTCAGCTAGTGGACTGGACTGTATTCGTCGATTCCTATTTGAAACTGGATGAGTATGCTGCAGTTGATTTCGGTTTCATCTCAATGTATGTGTGCCTACGAAAACGTTGTACGTTCTCAGATCAAAAGCCGTGGATGAACCAGGAGGTTCGTCAGTTGAGGGCTACATCTTTGGCATTTATGTCTCGTGACGCAGGTCGGAACAAGAACACCAGGTAAGACTTCCGGAAGCTATTTGAAGGGCGAAGAGCCAACTCCGAGCGAGGTTGGAGGCCACATGGGATGGACGGCAACTCTGGCAGGGTTTGCAATGCACAACATCCTACAACGCGAAAGACAATAATATGTATGACAGCGATTACCTCGAAGCCTTCTATGCCCCCCTTGAAAGGCAGAATGTAACTAAAGCTGTGAATATCACTGCTGCACTGGTGACGCTGTGATCTCTGTCTTGGAGGCAATTTTGGGGTGTCTTTAAGAAGGCTGAACCCTGGCAGGCCCTGGTAAGACTCTGAAAACTTGTGCCAACCAACAGGCGGGTGTATTCCGGGACATTTTGAAACTCACACTGCTACGGTAAGAAGTTCCCTCCTGCTTCAAAAAAGCATAAATTATATGATAGCAGTGCCTAAGAAGAATAATGTGAGCTGCTTTAATTATTATCGCTCGGTAGCACTGACATCTACAGTGATGAAATGCCTGGACTGTTCAGCAAGGACCTGGAACCACTGTACGTTGCCTATCGACACAATAGGTCAACGGCACACGCGATCTGGAGGGCTCTTCACCTGGACAAATCAAGCCCCTCTGCCAAGATGCTGTTGTTTGACTACATCTCAGAACTTAACACCATCATTCCCAAAATCCTGTCTGATAAATTACAGAACCGGGCGTCTGTATCTCCGTCACCAATTGGATCCTCCTTCCTAAACGGAGGACCACAAATTACCTGGATTTATGATAATAGCTCCTCCTGGCTGACAATCACCACTTGCGCACTGCTATGCTCTGTCTCTTCACAGAGCTATGAGTATAGTTCTTGCTCAAGTGCCATCTGTAAATACCATGAGTGATATAGCAGCAACAACATTGCACTCAATGTCCGCATGTTGAAATAGCTAACTGTAGACTTCAGGAATTGTAAGTCGAAGGAAACCGAACAAATCCTCATGGAAGGAACAAGAGTGAGAGATCGAGCAATTTGGTGTCCCTGGGAATCAACATCTCTGAGGATCTAATCTGGTCCCAATGGATCGATGCAGCTAAGAAGAAGGCAAAGAGGAGACTATACAGTATTTAATTAGGAGCTTAAAGAGATTTAGTTTGTCAACTAAAGTACGCGAAAAACTTTATAGATATACCATGGAGAGCGTTAGGACAAGCTGCATCACTGTCTGCTGTGGAGGCGGGAGGGGCGGTATAGTTTTGCTCATAATCGAAAGAAGCTACAGAATGGTATAACCTTAGTCAGCGCCAACTTGGGTACTAGTGTCCGTAGAGCAGTGCCTCAGGAAAGTCGCCCATGGTCATTGTTACCATCAGGGAAGAGGTGGAACAGTCAGAAGGTACACGCTTGGCAATTCAGGAACAACTTATTCTCCTCAGCCTTCCGATATATATATAAAGTATTAAAGAAATGTATATGTGTGTGTGTGTGTGTGTGTGTGTGTGTGTGTGTGTGTGTGTGTGTGTGTGTGTGTGTGTGTGTGTGTGTGTGTGTGTGTGTGTGTGTGTGTGTGTGTGTGTGTGTGTGTGTGTGCGTGTATACATTTCTTCAATACCTTATGCAAGATTACTTTTTTTATTTCCACCTTTTACAGTTTCAAAATACCAATAAATGAAAAGGTCCGAAACAAAGGTTTGAGCACCCTACATGGTGCTTCAATACTTAGTAACACTCCATTTGGCAAGTATCAAAGATTGTAAACGTTTTCTGTAGCCAAGCTAAGAGTCTTTCAATTCTTGTTTGGGGGATATTATTTGCAAAAGTCTTCTAGTTCTGTGAGATTCTTGGGCCGTCTTGCATGCACTGCTCTTTTGAGGTCTGGTCACAGAATTCCGATTGCGTTTAGGTGGGGGAACTGTGAGGGCCATGGCAAAACCTTCAGCCTGCGCCTCTTGAGGTAGTCCATTGTGAATTTTGAGATGTGTTTAGGAATATTATAATGTTGTAGAAGGCCCCTTCTTTTCATCTTCAGCTTTTTTACAGACGGTGTGATGTTGGCTTCTAGAATTTGCCGGTATTTCATTGAATTCATTCTTCCCTCCACCAGTGAAATGTTCCCCGTGCCACTGGCTTCAACACAAGTCCGAAGCATGATCGATCCACCCCCGTGCTTAACAATTGGAGAGGGGTTCTTTTCATGAACTTTTGCACCCTATTTTCTTCAAACATAGCTTTGCTCATTGTGGCCAAAAGTTCTATTTTAAATTCATCAGTCCACAGACCTTGTTGCCAAACTGCATCAGGCTTGCTTAGATGTTCTTTTGCAAACTTCTGACGCTGAATTTTGTGGTGCGGACACAGGAATGCTTTCTTCTGCTGACATTTCCAAGATGGTCATATTTGTGCAGGTGTCTCTGCACAGTAGAACAGTGCAGCATCAATCCAGAGTCTGCTAAATCTTCCTGAAGATCTTTTGCAGTTTAACGGCAGATTTGATTTGCCTTTCTAGCAATCCTACGAGCAGTTCTCTCGGAAAAGTTTCTTGCTCTTCCAGACCTCAACTTGACCTTCACTGTTCCCGTTAACTGCCATTTCTTAATTACATTACGAACTGAAGAAACAGCTACTTGAAAACACTTTGTTATCTTCTTATAGCCTTCTTCTGCTTTGCGGGCATCATTTATTTTAATTTTCAGAGTGCTAGGCAGCTGCTTAGAGGAGCCGATGGCTGCGGATTTTTGGGCAATGTTTGAGGAGTCAGGGTATTTACAAAGCTTTGAAATTTGCATCACCTGGCCTTTCCTAATGATGACTGTGAACAAGCCATAGCCCTAACAAGCTAATTAAGGTCTGAGACCTTGATGAAAGTTTTCTGAGAGCTCAAATCTCTTGGGGTACCAAAATCTTTGTATGGTGCCTCTTTCAGCTGTCAACTATCAGCTGCTCTCTCAACCTGATCTGGGTCACACCGTAAATAACTCCATTTAGCAGAGCTGGGACTTTTCTCTTTGGAGCGTAGAAGAATGAGAGGGGACTTGACAGAGGTCTACAAGATTATGAGAGGCATAAATAGGGTGGATAGTCAGTACCTGTTTCCCAGGGCACCAAAAGCAAACACCAGAGGGCATGTGTACAAAATTAAGGGAAAGAAGTTTAGGGGAGACATCAGGGGTAAGTTTTTTGCACAGAGGGCTGTGAGTGCCTGGAATGACTTGCCAGGGGTGGTGGTGGAGGCTGAAACATTAGGGGTACTTAAGAGCCTCTTGGACAGGCACATGGATGAAAATTGGAGGGTTATGGGTTAGTGTGGGTTTAGTACTTTTTTAAAGGATTATATGGGTCGGCACAACATGGAGGGCTGAAGGGCCTGTACTGTGCCGTAGTGTTCTATGGTTCTATTTGTGCAGCTACTGAAATTCTGAATTACAGAACCCCAAGCCGTCCCTGAAAAAGCTGAATAGACATATTCAGGTCTGTATAGAGGCATAGCCTGAGAATGGAGTCCAGTGTGTTTGTCGCCCAACAGAGAAGGAAACCTGTCGACACGGTGAAAAACAGAATGGTGAGCTATCTGAGGATTTCTATCTCCGGATCTCGCCGTTTTCTGGAAATTTTCCCGTCCCTGTGGACCCCGCTCGCCGGTCAAATCTCTCTGACGATCAGAACATTGAGGGTCAAAATGAGGAAGAAAGGAGTCCCTCTCATCCACATTCTCCTGAGTTCACCCTGTAACCTTTTAAACCCTGATTATTTTAGAAACTATCAACGACCGCCCGAAATGTACCTAATGACATGGCCCGCACAACCGTCTGCGGCAACGAATTCACAGACTTACCGCCCTTGTGGCTGAAGAATTTTTCCCCACCCGTGTTCTCAATGGACGTCCTTCAACTCAGAGGCTGCGCCCTCTGGTGGTAGACTCACCCCACTCTGCATATCCTCTTTGTCCAGATCATTCAATGATCGATGGATAACAAACCGATCTCTTCTCATTATTCTAAATTTAACGAGTACAGGACAAAAACCATGAATTCGCCTGAATTTTTCACATTGCTGCTCCTCGGGACACACGGCGCAGCGAGCGAAGACAGAGCTGGAAACTTCTACAGTGCACCATCCTTGCAAACAGAATCACAAATCTTGAAATGTAGTAGAACAAGAAGACAACTTGTGGGAGCGTCATAACAATGGCTCGTCCACAATGTAGAAACTAGGAGGATATAGTTTTTTAAGCTAGTGGAATGTAAATCGAAACGTAAAGACAAAAATTGTGTCCACAGTTTCAATGTCCGACAATATTACGGTAAAGGGGCAATGCTGTAAAGTAGCTGTAGCAATGGAAAACTTCACACTTCAAAAATGGGTCTGCAGTACTTCGTTTGAATATCGGAATTTAGGGTGATAGAATGTGCAAGGTACATAACACATCACAAAAAGGAAGCAGCCAAGCAATCTAACCTATGCAGGTAGATTCTTTCAAAGACAGAACGCCATTGCAGACCCGCTGGGTACAAATGTTGTATTCGTTGAAAACAGCAAAGTTTTCTTGGAGTTGAATTTGTTCAAGGAGTCCTTGTTCATCAGTCACTGAAGGTGAATGCGCAAGTGCAGCAGGCAGTGAAGAAGGCTAATGGAATGTTGGCCTTTATTACAAAGGGAATTGAGTACAAGAGCAAGGAAATCCTCTTGCATTTGTACAGGGCCCTGGTGAGACCACACCCGGAGAATTGTGTCCAGTTTTGGTATCCAGGGTTAAGGAAGGACATCCTGGCTGTAGAGGAAGTGCAGCGTAGATTCACGAGGTTAATTCCTGGTATGTCTGGACTGTCTTACGTAGAGAGGTTAGAGAGACTGGGCTTGTACACGCTGGAATTAAGGAGATTGAGAGGGGATCTGATTGCAACATATAAGATTCTTAAGGGATTGGACAAGATAGAGGCAGGAAATATGTTCCAGATGCTGGAAGAGTCCAGTACCAGAGGGCATGGTTTGAGAATAAGGGGTAGGTCAGTTAGGACAGAGTTAAGGAAAAACTTCTTCTCCCAGAGAGTTGTGGGGCATGCACTGCCTCGGAAGGCAGTGGATGCCAATTCTCTGGAAGCTTTCAAGAAGGAGCTAGATAGGTATCTTATGGATAGAGGAATCAAGGGACATGGGGACAAGGCAGGAACCGGGTATTGATAGTAGATGATCAGCCATGATCTCAAAATGGCGGTGCAGGCTCGAAGGGCCGAATGGTCAACTTCTGCACTTATTGTCTATTGTCTATTGTTAATATGCTTGAAGAGCAAGTGTGACATTATTTTTTGAAATTAGAAATTACTTTACCATTTCATCTGAGCGGAACAGACGTTGAAATATTTTGGAAACCAAATTCGTGGGGCAGAGAACAACTTGCTGAAGAACAAGCTGCTGAAATTCTGAATCACAGTACCCCAAAAATGTGCTTGAAAAGGCTGAATAGGCATTTCCAAGTCTGTGTAGAGGCATCGCATGAGAATCAAGACCAGAGTGGTTGCCGCCCAACAGAGAATAACCTCGCCGACAGGGGGAAAAGCAGGATGATGGATTGTCTCCGGCTCTCCATCTTCGGATCTCGCTGTGTCCCGGAATTTCGCCATTCGTTCAGCTCCCTGCGGACTCTGCTCGCCTCCACAATTTATCTGACTTTAAGAGGTGGGTCAGAATGAGGAAGAAAGGAAGTAACCGATTCAACAGACAGTCCACCGACCCAATAAAACCCCTCAAACGATTCCGAAAAAGGAAATGTGGGCCTAACGAAACAAACCCAGTTACCCCTCACGAAAACGTTGCTGTTTCCATGTACAGAAAATAAAAAGGGACTTTTTAAAAAAAAAACAGAACCCGATGGATACTACGCCAATCACCAAATCAACAAATTTGGGGATGCGGTATTTTGTTTTAAATTTCCTCGAGCAAATGGCCACAAAGTGATCGAAAGTACAAATGACAGTAAACCACACGGAGCAATCAACGACCACGTGACAAGGTGGAACTGAGCGTTTCCCACGACACTGACAAAGTCCGAATGCTTCACCCATCTGGTATAACAGGACGTCGATAATCACTACCATCAGATCCGCCACAGCCATCGCCACCAGGTGGCGCGTTACACATTTGTAGAGGCCACAGTTTCCTCGGCACAGAATGATAATTGCCAAAAGGTTAACTGCAGTGAAACAAACAAAAAAAAACAAAGGCAAGCAGTTAAAAAATCAAATCGCGTTTAACGAAAAAATGCAAAACATATTTTGTCTGCTTGAAATAAATACATAGTTCATCAATCATGGACTTTATTACTGAGAGAGGGAAAATACCTGTTTTTATGTGGTTTATTTTAAACACCTGACCGCATTCTAAAACGCTTTTTCGTCGCATGATGACATTATCTTTTCACGTTCACGGAATGCAGCAGCTATGTAGAATTGAGTTCAGGAATTATCGAACACAGAAGATGTCCTTCGGCCCAATATATCCATGCTGACCGACATGGCCATCTGAGAATGTTCCGTTTGTCCGTGTTGACTCACTTCTCTCTGGACATTTCTCATTCATTAATCTTTATAGTTGTCCTTTACGCTTTGTTAATTACACTGTATCACCAATTTCATTTCTCGATAGAGAATCTGTGGGTGGAAGTTAGATAGCAAGGCGTCAATAAATCTATTGGGTGTTTTTTATAGACTACGCGACAGCAACAGCAACAGCAACAGCATCATCGAGAAGCAGATAGGGAGACCAATTCTGGAAAGGTGTAATAATAACTGTTGATGAGGTGGGAGATTTTAATTTCCCAAAATATTGTTTGGTATCTCCCCAGAGTGAAGCGTTTAAATGGCGTACAGCTAGTTAGGTGCGTTCAGGAAGGCTTCCTGACACAATAGGAAGATCTCTCACGTCTCTCAGTAGGAGAGCATTTTGGAGATAGTGATCACAATGCTATCTCCTTTATGATAGCATTGGCGAGGGATTGGAGAGCAACAGACAAGTCAGGGAAAAGTTTAATTGGAGTAAGGAGCGATATGGGGCTGTCAGGCAGGAATTTGGAAGCATAAATTGTAAGCAGATGTTCTCGGAAATGTTCAGAAGAAAAAGTGGCAAATGCTCTGTTGATATTTGTGTGGGGTTTTGAGTAGGTACGTTCCAATGAGACATGGAAAGTATCGAAGGGTTCAGAAACTGTGGTGTACAAAAGCTGTTTTTAAATATAGTCAAGAAGAAGAGCTTACAAAAGGTTCAAACGCCTAGATACCAAACTAGAAAGTTATAAGGTTAGCAGGAAGGAGATTAAGACTGAAATTAGGAGAGCAGGAAGGGGCCATGAAAAGCCCTACGCGGACAGAATTAAGGAAAACCTCAAGGCATTCTACAAGAATGTGAAGAGCAAGTCGTCAGAGATTAGGACCAATCAAGTGTGGCAGTGGAAAAGTGTGTATGGAACCGGAGGAGACAGCAGAGATACTTAATGAATACTTTTCTTCAGTATTCACTATGGGAAAGCATCTTGGTGATAGTGGTGTTGAATTGCAGCGGACTGAAAAGCTTCAGCATATAGATATTAAGGAAAAGATGTGCTGGAGCTTTTGGAAGGCATCAAATTGGATAAGTCACCGGAAACGAAAGGGATGTATCTCAGGTTGCTATGGGAAGCGAAAGATGAGATTGCTGAGCTTCTGGGGATATTCTTTGCATCATCAAAGAGGACGGGAGAGGACCGAGAGGATCTGAAGGTTGCTGATGTCATTCCCTTATTCAAGAAAGAGAGTAGGGATAGCTCCGGAAATTATAGACCAGTCAGTCTTAATTCAGTGGTTGGTTAGAAGATCCTGAGAGGCATAATTTATGAACATTTGGGGTGGAATAATATGAATATGAATAGTCGGTATAGCTTTGTCGAAGGCAGGTCGTGCCTTAGGAGTCTGACTGAATTTTTTGAGGAAGTGACCGAACACAATGTTGAAGCTGGATCTGTAGATATAGAGTATATGGGTTTCAGCAATGTACGGAGGCATGGGATCCAAGAGGATATTACTTACTGGATTCAGAAATGGCTTGCACACTGAATGCAAAGAGTGTTTGTAGATGGATCATATTCTGCATGGAGCTCGGTGAACAGTGGTGTGCCTTTCGGTCCTGTACCGGGAACCTTTCTCTTCGAGATTTATTTCTCAATGACCTGGAGGAGGAAGTGGAGGGATGGGTTAGTAAATTTGCTGATGACACTAAGTTTGGGGGTGTTGTGGATGGTGTGGAGGGCTGTCAGAGGTTACAGTGGGGCATCGATAGGATGCAAAACTGGGCTGAGAAGTGGCAGATGGATTTCAACCCAGATAAGTGTAAGGTGGTTCATTTTGGTAAGTCAGATATGATGGCAGAATATAGCATTAATGGTAAGACACTTAGCAGTGTGGAGGACTGGGGGATCTCGGGGTCCGACTCCATAGTGTTAAGAAGGCAAACGGTACATTGGCCTTCATCAGTCCTGGGACTGGAGTTAAGCGCCAAGAGGTCATGTAGCAGCTATATCGGACCCTGGTTACACCCCACCTGGAGAACCTCGCTCATTTCTGATCGCCGCACTGCAGAAACGACGTGGAAACCACAGAAAGGGTGCAGAGGAGATTTACAAGTATGTTGCCTGGATTGGGGAGCTTGCCTTATGAGAATAGTTTGAGTTAACTCGGCCTTTTCTCCTTAGACCGACGGAGGATGAGACATGACCTGATACAAGTGTCCAAGATAACGAGAGGCATTGATCGTGTGGATAGTCAGAGGCTTTTTTCCCCAGGGTTGAAATGTGTAGCACGTGCGGGCATCGTTCTAAGGTGCTTGGAAGTAAGTACAGAGGAGATGCCAGGTGTAAGTTTTTTTTTTACTCAGAGAGTGGTGAGTGCGTGCATTGTGAAGCCGGAGGCAGTGGTGGAGGTGGAAACGATAGGGTCTTTTAAGAGACTCCTAGATTGGTACATGGAGCTTAGTAAAATAGAGTGCTATGGGTAAAGCCTAAGTAGTTCTAAGGTAGGGACATGTTCGGAACAGATTTGTGGGCCAAAGGGCCTTTATTGCACTAGAGGTTTTCTATGTTTCTATGTTTCTACCCTCAATCGCAGAGAGTGGAGCCGACAACCCAGCGCATCTGAGAATATGAACCTTCCTCTCCGCAGGATATGTACAGCAGCAGATGCGTTAAAAGAGCCCAGAAGATCCACAGGGCCTCCAGCCACGCCACCCATCGACTATTTCGGGTGCTTCCGTCTGGTAAGCTATACCGCAGCATGAAGACCTGGATCAAAAGGCTCCAGGAGAGCCCCTTTCACTTGGCCGTCAGATTTATCAATACACATTGATCTGATTGTATATCTGACTGTACAGTGCATGTGACTGCACATACATGTACACAAAGCAATTCTGTATCCAATCTTGGTGTTTGGGCTACATCCTAGCACGTGGATGATGACTTGACACCAATCCCTGGAGCAGACTCGTCACAGTCAAAGAATCAACCATCCACTCTCCGGCCTCCTACGCTAAAAGAGTGTTGGATCCACGTTGTTTTAGTTTGATGTGTCTGAATGAAAACTGGAAGACAACATGTGATTTTCACCTGAAGAAACAAAATGAAATGTGGTGACTCAGCTGTGCTTCATGGGGACATGATCGTCATTTTGATTTTCGGCACACAATTTCAGTACGAGTATAATGTACGTATTGTATTCTCTGGCGTTTAATTCCGTTTGCGTGGCAAATAATAGACAAGCCAGGGAACTTGATGATAGATCACATATTTTCGTTTCTACTTTTGTTCAAACTGAATATGGTTGGGGAAATGGCGGTAGAACTGTGGCAACTCTGGCTAATGTCTTTAAAGTTAAATAGACTGCACCGCAAGTGGTGGTTATAGAGTAAAGTGATCAAGTCATTCACGGCTAGATATTCTGTGCTTCACACAGAACAGACGGTGTCCCACTTCAGCAACTGAAGCCGTGAAGCAATAGAAATTATATTACTAACGTTCGTATTATGCTTTGTTGTGAAGGTAATAACCTGTAAGATCCCTGATGGAAACGAATTTATGGCACGGTGACAGAGTGAGAAAAACACTTTACTTTCAGTGTTTGTGTCGCAGATTGCCCTTTATGTGACTGATGTGATAACCACACTAATTGCCTCAGGGGAGTTACTCTGAATAGCATATAAATCTGTAAATCCAACCACTGGTCCGTATGAGTAGTTGGAACTTTCGGTACAACTGAACGCTGCTTCTGAAGGATTATGGGATATGCAGCGATTTACTACATCGCGGCCATTTTCTATCCTGCAATTGTAGCGATTGGTATCCCTGGTAAGGTACTGGAGCTGGTAACTGTACGTATGGTGCCGTCGCCTTGCTTTTGTCCCGCTGCACTGTTCGGACTTTTACTCAGCACAAATGCTACATTCAGTTTCAGTTTCCATATCTTTCCGATATGATGATTGTTTTTGTTCTCTTTTGTGAAGTACGTTGTTGCCGATATTGCCATAGTTTCATAGTCTGATCTTGCTCGGCTCTCTGAAACCACAGTAGTCGCTTTTCTAGATCGGCAGCTTTTTCAAATGACCGTCCAGTCGAATATCGACACGCAGGTTAGTTCCTCCATAATCACTAAATTATAACTCACGCTTTGAACCTCATTAATTTCACTACAGAGAAGCCCTTCAGCTGTTTCACCTCTTATAATTGAAATGTTGTTTATTGAGCGATTAACCGTTCGGCGGTACGTGCATCGCGAAAATCAGATGCCTCGCTCTAATCTGTCAGAAGGTCGCCAAGCCACTGACAATCCAGTCCATGATTGTCCTCCAGCCGGAGTGCACCGGCAAACACTAGATTTCTGAGTTTTACCTTAAAAAAAACTATACCCTGCATAGCATTGGAAGAATGGTGGACGTTCAGACAGTTGCAACTACAGATAATTCTGTGCTGATTTTTTTTTGTTCCTGCACATTTCTTGTAGTTAATTTAACGGCGATTGTGATCCTATCTCGCGGAAAGTGCGGACTCTCCAAATGCATCACCCGTTACCTGGTTGGAATGGCAACAGCGGATCTGATGGTGGTGATAGTTTTCGGTTTAGTGGATCAGACTAACAAAATTTACATGTATTCCAAATCCCTGCTCATCACTCCTGTGTGCGCTCTGACAATTGTATTTCGGGTTGTAACGAGGGACTGTTCTGTTTGGTTTACGGTCAGTTTTACCTTCGATCGTTTCATCGCAATATGTTGTCGAAAGCTGCGGGAACGATACTGCACCGAGAGAATAGCAAGGGTGGTAATGGTGACCGTGGTTATAGCGAGCTGCGGGAGATGTGCCCCGTTTTACTTTGCTGTTGAACCTTACGTCATCATTGACAACATCCCGTGGCGTTGCGCCCCTACGTATGAATACATTACTTCCCCCGTGTGGAGAGGATACGAAATGCTGGACAGCATTTTAACACCGTTGCTACCAATCGGCTTAATTCTTGTATTCAACTGGTTAACAGTAAGACATATCATTGCAGCCAATAGAGTCCGCAGAGGACTTCGGAATTGCAGTGAAAATCAGCAAGATACCGAGATAGAAAGCCGCAGAAAATCGATGATTCTGTTGTTTGCTATATCAGCTAATTTCATTTTATTTTGGATACCCTATTTAGGTCATTCCCTGAAATGGCAAAATGAAAACTATTTTTATGAGGACAGATATTTTAGTTCCTCGGTATATATACTACAGCAATTTGGGTACATGTTGCAAATTCTGAGTATGTGCACCAATACTTGTATCTATACACTGACACAGAGGAAATTCAGAAAAGAGCTGAAGAATGGACTGAGGTATGTGTTCACATTAAATGGCCATCTGTGTAGATAACGTCCACGTCCAATTGCAATTCAGAGGAGTTTTCTAATAAAGCAGTTTTAAAAATGAGTAGGTCATGAATTCAAACAATCATTTGCCTGGTGATACTGAAATTGCAAAATCACGAAATGTTGTATACTTCATACAGTTAAAGTTGGAAACTGGGCAAACGTTAAATGGGCTGTCGTGATTGTTACATTGGTTGAATTACTCCAACCTATCGCAGAGACTTGACAATCACAGGACAGGAACGGCTTCTGGACATACTCGGGTTCAGATGCTTCAAAATTGACAGCGTCGGGTAAAAAAGAGATAAATGAGTGCCAATGAAACAGACGGAGAGTATGATAGTAACACTGCTGCAGAAAGAGAAGGAACATTGGACAGGTTGCCTGTTGATAGACTGTGATTAGAACGCAGAATCAGAAAGGGAGGAAGCACACGTTTTGGAGTATCCTGTAGAGGCCACACACCCCGCACTCTATTTCCAAAACAAAAACAAAAGTAGAGACAGCAAGGACCTGATGGGGAAATAGATTTTGGACATGTGCCATATTAACACGTTTGCTGTCACTGGTAACGTAACCTTCCCTAATATTCATTGGTACTTCTTCAGGTTAAAAGGTTATGATAGAATTTTCTAATAACCGGGCAGGCGGACTGGAGAGCAGTCCATTCAGTATCTAGTACCAGAAAATGTCACAGATCTCCTCGCGGGTCAGCTGTTCGTCATTTACTATAACCTTGCACTGTGATAGGAGCTGACAGTATGGGATGCATTTTATTGGTGCGATTTGGTAGGCACTTGGAGCTGAATTTGAGTAATGGTGTGCTCCATGAAATGCGCAACAAATGACTGCTAATGGAACAGTTGACTGGGGTTCAGTATAGCCTTGTCCGACTGAGGTGAGGAACCGAAGGTACTGTAAAGTAACCCTGTTTGACAAGAGATATGGAAAACCTCGTGAGGAAGAAGAACAAATAAACTTAAGATCCAGGCAGAAAAGATCATACAGGGCTATGGAAAGTCGCAAGGTAGCCAGGAAGGAAAATAACTGAACTTAGAAGAATTAGAAAAGGACTAGAGAATGCTTTGGAGAGTCGAATTCAGGTACATGAACAACAGAAAGGTGACGGAAAAGAGGGTGGGGCATATCAGAGATAAAAGAGGAAGCATGTTGGTGGTTTGAAGGGAGTCACTGAATCTCTTAAAGATAGATAGATAGATAGATAGATAGATAGATACTTTATTCATCCCCATGGGGAAATTCAACTTTTTTCCAATGTCCCATACACTTGTTGTAGCAAAACTAATTACATACAATACTTAACTCAGTAAGAAAATATGATATGCATCTAAATCACTATCTCAAAAAGCATTAATAATAGCTTTTAAAAAGTTGTTAAGTCCTGGCGGTAGAATTGTAAAGCCTAATGGCATTGGGGAGTATTGACCTCTTCATCCTGTCTGAGGAGCATTGCATCGATAGTAACCTGTCGCTGAAACTGCTTCTCTGTCTCTGGATGGTGCTATGTAGAGGATGTTCAGAGTTTTCCATAATTGACCGTAGCCTACTCAGCGCCCTTCGCTCAGCTACCGATGTTAAACTCTCCAGTACTTTGCCCACGACAGAGCCCGCCTTCCTTACCAGCTTATTAAGACGTGAGGCATCCTCTTCTTAATGCTTCCTCCCCAACACGCCACCACAAAGAAGAGGGCGCTCTCCACAACTGACCTATAGAACATCTTCAGCATCTCACTACAGACATTGAATGACGCCAACCTTCTAAGGAAGTACAGTCGACTCTGTGCCTTCCTGCAAAAGGCATCTGTGTTGGCAGTCCAGTCTAGCTTCTCGTCTAACTGTACTCCCAGATACTTGTAGGTCTTAACCTGCTCCACATATTCTCCATTAATGATCACTGGCTCCATATGAGGCCTAGATCCCCTAAAGTCCACCACCATCTCCTTGGTCTTGGTGATATTGAGACGCAGGTAGTTTGAGTTGCACCATATCACAAAGTCCTGTATCAGTTTCCTATACTCCTCCTCCTGTCCATTCCTGACACACCCCACTATGGCCGTGTCATCAGCGAACTTCTGCACATGGCAGGACTCCGAGTTATATTGGAAGTCTGATGTGTACAGCGTGAACTTTGCTTTGCTTCGGTATTCGCCACTGAGTGCGACGTGGATGAATGTGAATCCAGCGTAAAAAGGCGGATATACTGGGCCATGCCCACGTTAAGAATTATGCGTTTGGGATCTTGTAAAACATTAAAATTAACCATTCACCAAGGATAGAAGGTATATACCCCAGGTAATTGGAGAAAACGAGAAAACGGGCGAAGATATTACTGCGCTTTTGGAAATAATATTTGCGTCTTCATTGGCCACAATAGTAGTACCAGGGAATTGGAGGATGGCAAAAGTTAATTCTTTGTTCAGGAAATGCAATAGGGATGGTCCTGAGAATTATAGGCCAGTGATTCTTCCGTCAGTAGTGGGCAAGCTATTGGAGAGAATTCTTAGAGAGGGAATTTAGGAATAGCTGTAGAAAATAATTCTGGATGGGAACAATCAGCATGGTTTTATGGGAGTATGTCGTCCCTTAACAGTCTGGTTGAATTTCTTGAAAAAGTGAAAAAAAATACAGATAAAGACAGAGCAGTCGATGCGGGGTGCATTAATTATGTAAGGTGTTTGAACGGGTTATGCGTGGTAGACACATTGAGAAAGGGAGACGGCACTGGATCGAGTGAAACCTGTTTGCGTACACTCAGACTTGGCTTATTAATAGAGGACAAATTAGATAATGGAAGGGGAGAATTCTCCCTGCAAGGACAATGGCCAGTGATGTTCTGCAAGGATGATATACACTTTAATACACTTTACAACTCTCTCCCCACTCCGCTATTACAATGTCCTGAAAGACGGATTGTAATTTGACCATCCTGCAACATTAGGATATTTTATTGAGTTACTGCTGAAGGTGTATGCAAAATGCTCAATTTCAGAAAGGAACTGCACACTATATAATCTGACCTCCCGTTTGCATTTTACAGGCCTGATGCTACAATGATATCAATGGAACCCTCACAGTCAACATTTCAAAGTCTTCAGCAGTATCTGTTGGTGCTTCGCAAATCAACCAATCTCCAAATGCGAATTTCAAATTCCAATTTCAGGTATACATGGATGTGTCCTCATGCTAACTTACATTTGGACAGTGGGCATGTCGTACCCGAAATAGATACACTCATATTTTGATCCCTTTAACCATGATTCCACCTGCCCGGTGTGGAATCCACGTCTCCCTCTGAAATCAATGCAAATGCAGACAGGTAAAGGAATACAGTCTAAATACGCAGGTAAAGCAAAACAAAAAATACAACCTTGCAGTTTTCTATCTTCAAAATCGTTGCAGGTAACTGGCGTATGGAGAATAAAAAGTTAATTGCCTGGGTGAAATTCCTTATCAAATATTCTAAAGAGCACAGGGAACGTAGATGAGGGTGGCAGTGGCCGAGATACACTAACAGTTTCGGAAAGAAACCCTCCCTCTGAAATTCACATCTGTTCCTGGAAATATATTTCACTCAACGAAGCAGACATTTTCAGATAGTTATGCTGTGTTGTGAAACAGAGGATTAATTGAAACATTCTGTCAGTACAAACCTCACAAACACACGACTGTCTTCCATTCATTCACGCAAGAATTCCCTCTCTTTATATTTCAAGTGAACTGACAAATCTCTAGTCCTTGTGCAGAATTTTACGTTCTCAATACATTCACACTGTAAACTATAGCATAACGTGGCATAATTTATGTGTTGAACAATTCGCAAATAATCTACAATTAGTATCATACAACATTTAATAGACAATAGACAATAGGTGCAGGAGTAGGCCATTCTCCTCTTCGAGCCAGCACCGCCATTCAATGTGATCATGGCTGATCATCCACAATCAGTACCCCGTTCCTGCCTTCTCCCCATATCCCTTGGCTCCGCTTTCTTTAAGAGCTCTATCTAACTCTTTTTTGAAAGCATCCAGAAAATTGGCCTCCACTGCCTTCTGAGGCAGAGCATTCCATTAAGAAATATTTTCGAGTCTAAAGCAAATGGACGCTGCAAGTTATGTGTCGTCCACACGTAAATATTTCACCTATTTAAAATGATGTCACGCGTCATCAAATCTCCGGCGGCGTCCACGTTCTCTCACCTTCAATTTCTGACCAAGGATAGGATTCAGAATAAATGAACGTTTTGTTGCATCGTATCAGACTTAATGATCCCCATTACCACCGCTGAATTAAAACGTTCGGATACAGTACTGGGAACATTGCCCCAACAAAGTCCAGTCCGGAACTATAGCCTTTATCGCCTTACTGATGGAGTGAAGGTATATTTCTTTAGTGCGTTACCTCCCTTATAATCGCACACTTGCACTTTATTATGCACACGCTATAACTTTTTATTAAGTCTCAATGGCTCATTTTGTGTACCCACTCTCCTTGTAAATTATTAGGCGAGAAACCTAAGGTGAATATTTTCTCTTCAAGCCGGACACAACCTCATGCAAAGCACAATTGCTTCTTCTGATCATTCCTGCTGTACTTTAGCTTGCTGCCAACATTCTCCTCTATCCTCAATTAAACATCCTTCTGCTCTGACTACCATACGTTACATCTTCCTCTGGGTAATCATCCAGATCTTTATCAGAGTCTTTATTTTTAATTTATGTATTTTCATTCATGCCTCCATGACCAGCGTCGTCTACACAATGACAATACCCCGTTACGTATTTCTCCATCAGAATATTTAAAATTGCAAGTTGTGAGGGTGTGTTGCACTTATGGGTAACATTAATTTCAGAAATACTGATTGGGAGAACCCGCTGATTAATGGATTGCGGGAAAGGTTAATTCATTGAAACGTTAAATTGTTGTTTTTGGGTTTTTTTTTGACCCAGTAGGTTAATGCAGCAGCAAGAGGAGAATCCTGTCTAGATTGGATATTCTGTAACAATCAGGGTAGAATTTTGTGTATGTAGGTTGTTGTGCGTTTAGAAATAAGTGATCTTAAGATTGTTAGACTCGAAGTTTTTTTTTTTGTGAGAGTATATCAGTAAAAGCCAAAACAAGTAAATTTAATTTCGGGGAAGGTAAAGTTTGTGAAGATGCGGCTAACACTTTAAAAGGTGAACTGGAAGGAACTGGTTGACATTGAGTCAGTTTGGCAGCAATGGGGCCGACATAAAGAGAGTAATACCCGCAGTGCAGGAAAGGTCCACACCCAAGGTCGGGACAAGCAATAAAAAACTCCAGATCAATGTTCAAAGTTGAAAGTAAAATGTATAGTCAGAGTACACATATGACACCACACACAACCCTGAGATTCTTTTCCTGTGGCTATGCATAGCAAATCTATAGAAGACGACATGGATGCATAAAGATATACAAAATATATTGAAGAAAAGACTTCTATATAAGGAATACAGAAACATATATTAGTGATGCTAACCGTAGGGCATATGGAAATATGAGAGCTAGAGTGAAAACGGAAATTCGTTATTGCCAATAGGCAGGTGAGAAGTATATTCCCGAAGATAGACCCAAAGACATTGTTTCAATAATTTAGTAGTAAAGGAAATGTCGTGGAAGAGCCTAAGTGTATTAAGAATGACAGCAAGATGTTAAATTATGCTGAGAAAGACAGAGCAGATACTGTTAACACATAGATTGCTGAAACAATCACCTGTGAAGATACCAACGATATGCCAACAGGTGTAGAGAAGAAAAGGATTTTTAAGTGACTTATAGACAATAGCAAGTGAGGTCATCGTCATTTGAAAAAGCTAAAAGTTAATAAATCTCCAGAGCCAGACAACAGATGTCCAAGGGCACCTGTAGAGGCCTGTGATCTTATATACAGACGCCAAATATGTATTTTTCAGAAGCGTCTGACGACTGGGGAAATCCCTATGGAGCGGAAATTGGCTAAAGTTGTCCCTGTAAATAAGAGTGAGAAACAGAGGCAACTGATAAGATCCAGCATATTCGCAGAAAGTCAGCATTGGCTCAGAAAGCGGGAATCAGATTTTATTAATATGCTGAAGTTCTATGATAAATATAATTCATGAAAACACTACAGCGGTTGATATCTTTTACTAAGACTTTCAGATTATGTTAGTCAGCAAATTACGGGAGATAAGGAATCAGATAAAGGTATGCGAATGAGTGGAGAATTGGCTCAAAAGCAGAAAAGAACGAGTCATGGTGAGAGGATCATTTTCACACTTAGAGGATTCGCAGGATCGGTTTTGGGATGCCTGCTGTTCTTACTTAAGGTTAATATTTTGGTTAAGCACATGATAAATAAACTAGTAGCGTTTCCCGATGCCACAGAATTACGGTGAACATACAGGCAGTAGAATGAATACAAAACAAAATCCAGATTTGAGCTGATAAACATCAGAACATTTAACGTAAGTAAATATAAAGTATTACATTTAGGAAGTAGAAACATTGGACATAAATATACAATGGCGGGTCTTGAGTTATAGAGTTAATAGTATGAGAAGGATTTGGGAGTCGTGTTAGACTCATCACTACCAACATCTAGACAATGCACAGAAGCGATTAAGAAGGCAAGTAGAATGTTGGCCTGTACAACGCGCTCAGTGGAGTTCGTGTTCAGAGACGTTTACCTGGTCTGTATAATGCGCGTGTAAAGACACACCGTGAGTACTGTTTATAATCTTGATCTCCACATTACGTGAGGGATTTGAATGCACAGGAGACAGTTAAGAGAAGGGAGACAAAATTGTTCCATGTCTGCCGAGTGTGAACAAAGAAGAACGATTGAAAGGACTACATTTTTTAAGCCGAGGTAGTTATATATAATTAAAGGATACATGATAGAGGTCTTCAAAATCATTAAGGGTATAAGTAACGAAGCCAGCTGCTACTTCAAAGTTATTCCAGCAACAAAGACACCGGGTCATAGGTGGAGACTGGTAAAAGGGAGAGTTCAGATAAACATCAGGAAGTATTTCACGTAAGGTCTGTACAAATAAAATATGGAGAATGGTTCTCGTCCGCGAAAAATGAGGATATACGCGAATTCTTCTTGCAAAGTGGATGGGAATGCGGTCGTATGAACAAAAGGATTTCTATTAAAGTTTGGACATATTTTAAGCCGTCCGTTCGGTGATTGCGGTGACAGCAAGGGTGAAGATGGAGAAAGGAGGACAGAGACGCACAAGGTGTGAAATGCAAGACAGGGCTGTTGTAGAAAACCAGAACCACTTGGAATGGCGGGCACATTCGCAGCGACAAAACAGTTTTAGCACGTTGCTCAAAATATGGAGCTCTCCTGCCAGAAAACCCAAAGAAATACTGCATGATCGCCTTGACTCCCAACTTTGACTTGTTTCTGTTGTGCAGTCCACATCTGTCTGCATGGTTCTAGCCTGAATAAATGTAAGACTGAGTAATAGCACTACATCTTCCGCATGCGCGGTGCACACCATTATTTTATACTTCAGAAAATCATGTGTTCCCTGACTGTTCACCCGTCTCTATTCCTTCACTCTCTCTCTCTCTCTCTCTCTCTCTCTCTCTCTCTCTCTCTCTCTCTCTCTCTCTCTCCTCTCTCTCTCTCTCTCTCTCTCTCTCTCTCTCTCTCTCCTCTCTCTCTCTCTCTCTCTCTCTCTCTCTCTCTCTCTCTCTCTCCTCTCTCTCTCTCTCTCTCTCTCTCTCTCTCTCTCTCTCTCTCTCTCTCTCTCTCTCTCTCTCTCTCTGTGACATGAGCTCCATCTATCACATTGATAAATCGTCTAAATCTTAAAGCTTTATTACCACGTATTCCAGAGAAATTACTTCGAAATGGATAGTTACAATGTTATGCTTGCAAACTTTCTGCCGGACATATCTAACGTCACAATAATCTCACTAATATATTTTTGTTTTACCTAAGCTCGTCTGGTAAACCCTGAGGTAAGACCAGAGCCAGGCACGCTCCTTTCTCAATTGCTGGGAACTACCGTACTATTCTGGTAGTGTTAGTATGCTGACTTCTGGAGATTAAAAGAGAGAGGTGCAAAGAGTGATCAGCCCAATAGTTGAGTGGAAAGTGGGTCAATGAGTGACCAGAATATAATGGAACGGAGAGAGGGACAAAGGGTGACGACTAATCATGGAACGGAGCGAGAGGCAAAGGCTGACGAGACTAATAGGAGAACGGAGAGAAGGACAAAGAACAATAATGGAAAACGGCCAACGAGTGAGCTTCTAATAGTGGAACTAAGAGGCGGCTAAAGATAGACCAAGCAACACACACAAAATGCTGGTGGAACACAGCAGGCCAGGGAGCATCTATAAGGAGAAACACTGTCGAAGTTTCGGGCCAGTGGAACTGAGAGAAGTCCGAAGAGTGATAAGAATATTAGTGGAAATAAGAGAGGGCCAATGAGTGACCAGACTAATTGTGGAACGGAGATAGGGCCAATGTGTGACCAGATTAATAGTGGAACAGAGAGTCATTAAGCATCATATTTTATTATTAAGGTAATGACGTTACGAATGACCAGCCGATTGCGGGAAAATATCTCACTGTATTTTTTTTAAACATCTCTTTTGACCAACTTTGCACTTCGACGGTTCTACGGAAAGCTAGAGATTGCCTACATATTCCCCTTTTTGCCGACAATACAAAAAAAAATAGTGCCAATGTTTTCATGAACTCTCGCATTCACTCAGGCGCTCTATTGTTCAACATTAAACCTGGATGCTATTTCTTGGAACAGATGACACCCAACCACAAATGTGATGTAATGGTAACTATCATCACATATAAAGCTGTTCTCTTAACAGGGTTTACATTTTACACAGAAGTATGTTGCATGCCAGTGCACAACTCCTTAGGAATACGCTGCAATAAATCTTCGACGCTTTAAACCAGATGTTATTGCGATAAATGGGGCGCATAACACTGTACAAGGGAGATTCTGTGGGAGATATAGATAGACGAAGATGGGACTTCGTGAGTGGAGGCGGGGGATAGAACAAGAGAGAGAGAGAGAGGAAGTGAGAGAGAGAGAGAGAGAGAGAGAGAGAGAGAGAGAGGAGAGAGAGAGAGAGAGAGAGAGAGAGAGAGAGAGAGAGAGAGAGAGAGAGAGAGAGAGAGAGAGAGAGAGAGAGAGAGGGGCAGAGAGAGAGAGAGAGAAGAGTCTGAGGGAAAGGTGGTATGAAGGCAGCCTTCATACCACCTGCACAGAAGGAGATAGACTGCAGAAGAGTTTGAGGTGTGAGGGGGGAATATAGCTGGACAAACAGCCAGGATTTTCTGAAAAGCACCGCACAGTGATTGTCTGCACCACGCAGGCGGGAGATGGAATTCTATTCGTCAGTGTCACATTTAATCCCGGCAGAACCATGTGTCAGTGTTCAGAGTGCGGTGAGGATGGGGATGCGGAAACAAGTGAATATCTGCAATCTATTTATTGATATGAATCATCTGTGAAGTCTCCTGGTCTCCAGCATTGTATTCCTTGCTGTCTTTTATCTTTCTCAATCGCGGTCGTAGCGCTCGAGGACGTCGCACAGATGAGGGTCAGTCTTCCGTTTGGAGAGTTTAGCTGATCCAGCAGGCCCTGGTTCACATCCTTCTTGTTCGACAATTATTCTTTTATTCGCTTTCTTGGAAATTACAAATTGTGACGAGCATTTTACAGCTCATGTTCTCAGTATTATTTTTTACTGGCATAATTATGTTTCATTTGCAAATCGGCAGTGTACTTTGTTTATTGGGTAATTTTTTAAAATGTATTTTCCACTGTTTTTCTTGAGAGTAAGAAAGTGGCACTCAAGGTAGTAAATGACAAACTATTGACACTCTGATAATGAACTTAACTGTGAACGTTTGTATTTTGGAAACGACTCATTCGAAAAATTTCGGGAATCATATTTTTATCGGTTTTTTTTTCAAACCGATAACAAGGTTTGTTCTGGCCCCCTGCAAATTGCGAAACGAAACGGGTTAACTATATCTCTTCTCGACAGTAAGCAGTCTCATGTGCGGTTCCAAATATCACTTTTTCTTGTGGTTGTTTTCAGCTTGTTCGGAAAAGAATAAATAAAAGTAGGCACTTGAATTCGTAACATTGATCACAACGTGTTCAGTATGTTAAACACGTGTGTCGTCCTACAGAAAATATGTAAGAAAACTTTAGTTTTCCCTAGAACCGTCGAAGGGAAGCCATGGCCAATGGTGATGATCAAAATCAAAAATACAGTGAGATATTTTCTCCGCAATCGGCTGGTCATCTATAACGTCATTTCCATAATAATAACAAAAGCTGATGCTTAATGAATCCCTGTTCCACTATTAGTCTGGTCGCTCTTTGGCACTCTCTCCCTCACATTGTCAGAGTGATCATCCTTTGGATGGGGATTAAACAACAGAAACAAGTGGAAATCGGGAGTCAAATCGCTGATGCAGTATTACTTTGTGTTTTCTAGCAGCAGGATTCCACACTCTTAAGGAATGAGCGCAATAAATTGTTTTGTCTCTGCTGATCTCTCAATATTTCCGGAATTCCAAATGGTTTTGATTTTATATAACAGCCCTGACTTGCATTTCCCATCTCTTTTCCCTTTTCCCCGTTCTCCATCTTCCCTTTTGCCGTCATCTTATTACTAAACATATGGCTTGTAAAATGGCCAAACTCTATTCGAATCTCTTTGCCCAAACGAATCTTTCCCATCTACTTGCAAATAGAATTTGCGTATTTCCTCATATTTCGCTGAGGAGAATAATTCACCCCATTTATTTGAAGTGTTTCCTAATGTTTGTGCGAACTCGCTCTACCTGTGACCCGGTGTCCTTGATGATGGATTAACTTTAAAGTAGCAGCTGGCATCCGCATAACTTGTGCCCTTGATGATTTTGATTACCTCTATCATGTCTCCTTTCATTCTTCATCTATCAAGGCTCAAGGATTTAATTATTTCAATCTTTCTTTAGGCTCAACCCTACAGACATGGAATGGTTCGAGTCGGCCTCCTCTGAGCTGTCCCCAGTGCTTTGTCGTCCCTTACACAAGTTGGAGATCACGATTGTATACAGTACTCAAGGTGCGGCCTCACAAACGCATTATGCACCTCATAGTAAACGTCTCTAGACTTGAGCTAAACTGAGTGCATACTATTTGCTTTCCTATTTGTTTCTGCATTGTCTAGATGTTGATAGTGAACTGTCTACTACAGCTCCCAAATCCTTCTCATACTATGCACTCTATAATTCAAGACGCCCTATTGTATATTTATATTTAATATTTCTACTCCCTAAATGCAATACTTCCCATTTACTTACATTAAGAGTTCTGACATTTATCTGCCCACGTCAGGATTTTGTTTGGATCTGGCTGTATTGATTCAGTTGCCTGACTGTTATCAGCCAGTACTCTTAATTCTGCGTCATCGACAGACGTTGCTAGTTTATTTGCCTGTCCAAATAATTAGATACATAGATAGATAGATAGATAGATAGATAGATACTTTATTCATCCCCATGGGGAAATTCAACTTTTTTTTCCAATGTCCCATACACTTGTTGTAGCAAAACTAATTACATACAATACTTAACTCAGTAAAAAATATGATATGCATCTAAATCACTATCTCAAAAAGCATTAATAATAGCTTTTAAAAAGTTCTTAAGTCCTGGCGGTAGAATTGTATAGCCTAATGGCATTGGGGAGTATTGACCTCTTCATCCTGTCTGAGGAGCATTGCATCGATAGTAACCTGTCGCTGAAACTGCTTCTCTGTCTCTGGATGGTGCTATGTAGAGGATGTTCAGAGTTATCCATAATTGACCGTAGCCTACTCAGCGCCCTTCGCTCAGCTACCGATGTTAAACTCTCGAGTACTTTGCCCACGACAGAGCCCGCCTTCCTTACCAGCTTATTAAGACGTGAGGCGTCCCTCTTCTTAATGCTTCCTCCCCAACACGCCACCACAAAGAAGAGGGCGCTCTCCACAACTGACCTATAGAACATGTTCAGCATCTCACTACCGACATTGAATGACGCCAACCTTCTTAGGAAGTACAGTCGACTCTGTGCCTTCCTGCACAAGGCATCTGTGTTGGCAGTCCAGTCTAGCTTCTCGTCTAACTGTACTCCCAGATACTTGTAGGTCTTAACCTGCTCCACACATTCTCCATTAATGATCACTGGCTCCATATGAGGCCTAGATCTCCTAAAGTCCACCACCATCTCCTTGGTCTTGGTGATATTGAGACGCAGGTAGTTTGAGTTGCACCATATCACAAAGTCCTGTATCAGTTTCCTATACTCCTCCTCCTGTCCATTCCTGACACACCCCACTATGGCCGTGTCATCAGCGAACTTCTGCACATGGCAGGACTCCGAGTTATATTGGAATTAATGTAAATTAGAAACAGCAGTCGTCCCGAAACCGATCCCCGCAGAACCCCACTTTTAACATCTCCTGGTGTGAAAATGATCCTCTCACCGTAACTCATTGTTTTATGCTTTTGAGCCAATTCTCCAGCCATTCGCACGGTTTACTCCGATTCCCTACCTCCTGTAATTTGATATTTATACTCAACTAAAAAGCTAACTCGATGATATCAACCGCTCTAATGTTGTAAAAATATTTTCCTGTTCATAGAACTTCAGCATATTGGTAAGATATGATTTCCGCTTTCTGAACCAATTCTGACTTTCTGCGAACGTGCTTGTTTTTATAAGCTGTTTTCGCATCTCATTCTTTTTTATTGTTTCCATTCTCTTACCTACGAGACACGTTAAGCTTCCTGGTCTAACGTTGCCAGGGTCAGTACGGACAACTTTCCAATATACAGGGACAACTTTAGCCTCTTTCCAGTCCGTAATATTACCCCAGTTGTCCATCACTTTTGAAAAATACATATCTTGGTTTTGTATATATAATTACAGAACTGCTTCAGTACCCTTGGATATACACGTCGTCCTTGAGATATATTATCTTTTCACGTTTTCTGCTGAAGCAGGACCTCGCTTCCTAATACTTCTAATTCATATTAAACAATGCCATTTCCACCTGTTGGCATATTGCTAACATAGTCGCAGGTGAATACTTCTGCAAAATGTGAGTTAACAGTATCCGCTTTGTCATTCTCGGCATAAGTTAATATATCACTATTATTCCTAATGCACGTTAAGATCCCACATGACTTTTCCTTTAATATTAAGTTATTGAAAACATTCTCTTGGGGTCAATCTTAGCAATATCGGCAATATCCTGCTCAATCTGCCTTTTTGGCAATCGGAATTTCCCTGTTGACTGTAACTTTCATATTTTCATATGCACTACAGTTAACGTCATTACTAATTTTTCAGTATTCCTTATATAGTTGTAATTTAGCTTATATACACACACATCTCTATTCATCCATGTGCTCTTCTGTACACTTGCTAAGTATGCCCGCAGAAAAAGAAGAGTTGTATGTGGATCATGTATGTACTCTGATAATAAATTTGAGTTTGAAATTTGAAGTACGATCTATTGTTTTTATTATTTATCCCGACCTTGAGTATGAACGTTTCTGGCACTGTCTGCAGTACCTCTTTACAGAGACCAAATTGTCCCTCAGCTGACTCAACATCAAGCAGTTCCTTCCAGTTTACTTTCTAAAGCTTTCACCGCATCTGCACAAAATTTGCCTTTCCCTGAAATTCAATTTAACTGTTTTGGCATTTACTGATATACACTACCGAACTAAATCTTTGTGACTAACCATGTTATGATCACTTGTTCCTAAAGTCTCAACAACTTCCTTACTCAAATTCTATCCTGGTCGTTAGAAACATAGAAAATAGGTGCAGGAGTAGGCCATTCGGCCCTTCGGGCCTGCACCGCCATTCAGTATGATCATGGCTGATCATCCAACTCAGAACCCTGTACCTGCCTTCTCTCCATACCCCCGATCCCTTTAGCCACAAGAGCCATATCGAACTTCTTCTTAAATATAGCCAATGAACCGGCCTCAGCTGTTTCCTGTGGCAGAGAATTCCACAGATTCACCACTCTCTGTGTGAAGAAGTAGATTATCAAACATAATATCAAAGAGAACATCAAATCAAGACGGGCCTCCCCTTTTGTTGGTGAATTAACATACAGGGTCAAAAAACAAACAAACATGCAATTACTCAGAAAAATTCACTTTCCTGTAATTAATGAGTCGCTAGGTTAAAGGGATCGTCATATGAGTGTATCTATTCCTGGCACGATGGACCCACTGTTCAAAGGTAAATTGATGTTAAGACAAATTCGTGTGTACTTGAATTGGGAATTCGAAATTGGCATATTGGGAGGCTGATTCATTTGGGAAGCAACAAAGGATGTAAGAACTGGAATTATATTGTAAACAAGTTGGGACAGCGAATACCTAATTGGATGAAAACTGACCAATCATGAGGGACGTTGACAGGGTGGTATGAATGCAGTTCAGGCTAGACATGTCCAGGCATCATCCCTGATGCTGATGACAAAGTTTGTGATCGAAACGCCATTTAAACGCGATGCCAATAATCGCCTGGAAGAGATTATTCGTTAACGTTATTATTTTCCTCGACAAAAAGGAGGAAAAAAAGTTTGCCCTCCTCCAATTTTCACATAGTAATCCTGTGTTTATCGGAAAGGCAAATACTCTCAAACGAGTGTTTGTTCCCTTTCTACTTCTGAATTCTACTCACAGTCCATTAACGTGCAATCCCACCACAGTGTCCTCCCTTTCTGCAGCTGTGATACCACCGTCATCTCCCTGCTATTCAAAGGCGCTCCCTTTACACTACTTCAACCGACTCTGTCCATTCTGAAACATCTGAACCCCGAAAAGTCCAGAAGTCATTCCGTCCCTGGTGGTTGTGAAATCTCTGCTATAGTTTGGAATTTGTTCAAACAATGTTTCGAATGCACCAGTTCATTGACCATTTGCCTAGTTTCTTCCCTGAACTCGATGAAGTGAGCAATCCACCGTGCATTCTGCGATTGAAGGATGTCACGGCACATGATTGTTTGAATTAATGCATATTTACCAAACTACTCATTTTTAAAACTGTTTTATTTGAAAACTACGCTGAATTGCAATTGGATCTGTGCATTATCGGCATAGATGGCCGTTTAAAGTAAATACATACTTCAGTCCATTCTTCAACTCTTTTCTGAATTTCCTCTGTGTCAGTGTATAGATACAAGTATTGGTGCACGTACTGAGAATTTGCAACATGAACCCAGATTGCTGTAGTATATATACCGGGGTACTCAAATATCTGTCCAGATAGAAGAAATTTTCCGTTTGCCATTTCAGAGAATGAACTACATAGGGAATCCAAAATAATATGAAATTAGCTGAAATTGCAAACAACAAAATCATCGATTTTCTACGGTTTTCAACCTCAGTATCCTTCTGATTATCGCTGCAGTTTCGAAGCGCTCTGCGGACTCTATTTGCCGCAATGATATGTCTTACTGTTAACCCATTGAACATTAGTATTAAGCCGATTGGCAGCAACGGTGTTACAATACTGTCCAACAGTTCGTATCCTCTCCACACGGGTAAAGTAGCGTATTCATGAGTGACGGTGCAACGCCACGGCATGTTGTCAATAATGACGTAAGGATCAACGGCAAAGTAAAACGGGACACTTCTCCCGCAGCTCACTATAACCACCGTAACCATAATCACCGTTGCTGTTCTCTCAGTGCAGTATCGTTGCCCGAGCTTTCGACAACATATTGCGATGAAACGATCGAAGGTAAAACTAACCGTAAACCAAACAGAACAGTCCATCGTTACAACCCTAAATACAACTGTTAGGGCGCATACAGGAGTGATGAGCAGGGATCTGGAATAAATGTGGATATTGTTGGTCTGTTCCACTAAAACGAAAACGATAACCACCATCAGATCCGCTGTTGCCATTCCAACCAGGTAACGGGTGATGCATTTGGAGAGTCCGCATTTTCCCCGAGATAGGATCACTATCGCCGTTAAATTAACTAGACGAAATTTGAAATAAAAACAGATTATCGTTAGTTGCAACTATCAGAATTTTAACCCATTCATTCAACGCTATGTATGGTATTTTATTGAGAAGTGAAAAGCAGAAATGCAGTGATTGTCCGCTCCATCGCTACGCGCCGGCTGGAGGGCTATAATGGACTGGCGACTTCCCGACAGTTTAGAGCAAGGCATCTTATTTCCATGACTCACCAATCCATGAGCGCTCCAGTAAACATCACCATGGGCAACGCCATTTCCAATATTAGAGGTAACACAGCAGAAAGGATTATTAGTAGTGAAATTAATGAGGTTCAAAGCATAAGTTATAATTTAGTGATTTACGAAAGAACAGACATGCGTGCTGATATTCGATTGGCCAGTCATTTGAAAAAGCTGCCGATCTGGAAAAACAACCATTGTCTCTTCAGAAATCCGAGTGAGGTCAAGCAAAGTATTGCAACATCGGCACCAACGCGACTGACAAACGAAAATAAAAAAAATCACATCGAAAAAATATGGAAACTGAATAAAAAACGAACAGATGCTTGAATATTCCACTCTGTAAACACATTTCAGACGAGCGTAGAATTTGTGCCAAGTAAAATTCCGAGCAGTGTTGAGGAACGAAATTAAGAGGACGGCACGATACATATACTGACCAGCTCCAGTATCTTACCAGGGACACCAATCGCTACAATTGCAGGATAGAAAATGCCTGCGATGTAGTAAATCGCTGGGTATCCCATATTCCGCCTGAAGCAGCGATCAGTTGCACGGAACTTTCCTAAGGCTCATATGAACTGGTGGCAGGTTTCACAGAATTTATATTTAATTCAGAGTAATTCCACTGAGGCAATTAATGGAGTTATCACATTGTCGCATTACGAACAACCAGCTGCACAAACACTGACCATTAAAGTGTTTTTTCTCACTCTGTCACCATGCCATAAAGTCGTATCCCCAGAGGATGTTACAAGTTATTAACTTTTATACAAAATATGAACGTTTCCAACTTAATTTCATCTGACTTAATAACATCTGACGTCAGCTGCTGAAATAGGTCATTTTCCGATCGGTGTTCTTTCTAGCATCGACAATCGTCCTGAGCAATCAACATGCACAATCAACTTCAAGCAGCTTGATTTTGTCACATCGGCGGAGCTCATTCGCTTCTGACATTGAGAGTGGGATATTCGCTCAGCAGGTGAAATGGAGCGCACTTTACTGCAGGGGAATATAGGAACTTTTTTTTTTCTTTCGCTCGTTCTCGTCCTTTCCAGTTATTTGGATGATGAAAGTCAGAGTAACAGCCGATGACATGTTTCACAATAAAACACGCCGGACACATGTTCCTCTCATCATATAAAAGAGACGGAGAGTAATGTCCCAGGTACATTTCATAAGAAAATGTTTCGCGCCCATCGACATTAGCTGCGGCTTGTGGACGGATTGATAAACGATCTTGTCTGGATTCGAGGAGAGTGGATGGTCGATTATTTTGACTGTTACAAGTCTACTGCAGGGATTGGTGTTCGGCCCGTTGTTATTTATCATTTATGTTTTATGACTTAGATGTCGATGTAGAAAACTGAATCAGAAGAATTGCGGACGAATCCAAGGTTAGGGGCGTTGTTCTAACCACGAGATCTATCCAAGCTTTTAGCTTGATGTTGACTGGCTGGGAAATGGTTTGAAAAATGGCAGAAGGAATTTAATACAGACAAGTATGAGTTCGTCTGCATTGTGAGATTAGATACAACAGGTTAAGAAGCACATTGAATTGGTGGAATTTAATGTGCAGAAGGAGACCTGGAAATACAAATCGATAATTCCAGGAATGCAGCGTCACTGGCAGATCGGCTCGTACTGAGCTCTAATCACATTGACCTTCACAATCAGTTCACTGAGAACAGGAGTTGGGACGTTGGGAAGCTGTACAACACGTTGGTAGGATATCGTGGGCTGCTCCGGCCTCCTACCTACCGTCTTACAATGTTAATAAGCTTCAAAATGCGCATCGACAATCTGAAAGCAAAAATTGAGGAACTGAGGACAAGAATTAGACAGAACTGTTGAATTGGAATTTATTCCCTTGACGACAAGAAAATGAATGGTGGTCTTACAGAAGTATACACATTTGTGCGAGTTACGGACAGGGTGACTGCTCGCAGATTTTTCCGATCCTCTGAGTGAATCTAAAACTACTTCATAGGTGTGTGGTGAAAGTTGAAATATGGAAGAGGGGGGTGTACTAAAGCTGACTCGCTAAGATGGTCGAGGATTGTGGAAGGATCTGCCAGATGCGGATTCCATTGTATCATTTCAGGCAAGGACGGCTAGTTAAGTGCATGAGAGACGGGCCGAGGGTGCAGATAAATGGGACGAGGCGAAAGGATGATCCAGCTGGGCGGAAAAGCCTACAACTCTGTAGTAGTAATCTTTGACTACATGACTATCTCTGTCCCATTTCTTCATTCAGTGTCTTCTGATTTACCACTTCGTCACCAATCTAAGTATGTGCAGAACTGTAGATGTGTTCGAATTCACATTTCAACCGCACTTCCTAATGCTCTTGCAGTACATCGCCCTGTGCCTATTGAGGAACTCGTAACGATGAGCGTTGTTACCAAGGCATCGTGTATTATCTGTCTCGAGTTGCTCCTCTGAGGGAACGGAAAAACTTCTGCACGAAAGCAGCTTTTCCCAGTAGCGGATGGAAAGAAGAAGACCGAAGAACAGTGACGTACAGAGATGTACTTCTGGCAAAGCATGTGTGTGACTCGCACGGGAACTCTGAGGTGGCGAGGTTTCCCTGCAACTGTGGTCATTGCTCCAGTCGCTGGAGATGCTGTTTCGACCATCACTGTACCCGGTACACAGTGGCGAACGAAATATGGTAAAGTGGACTTCCTTTTCTGGGTGGTATCCATAATCCTGCGACTTGCTAAAGACCTATTTCCCCGTTCAATGGGCAATATTCCATCATTATTCTTGTTATGTTCCCTGTGTGGACAGATAGTAGGATATTTTAAGAGGCGAGTCACAGAGCAAGTCTCCAGCGTGAATCTGTGCCCCCTGTTGCAAGCCAGTCTGAAATTCAATATATCAACCACCCTGGGAATCACTGGATTCCATGCTTATAGACCGGCCAAATATACATTTGGATAGGAATACTGAGAGTTGTTTATAAGTACATTCGCTAATGCAAAGGCCGTGGATTGTAGAGGGTGACTGAGACGATGGGGTTCCACACTGCCGCACCTCATCTACATTGGGTCTCACTAATGTGGGGACCGCCATACAGGCAGAACCCGATGTAAGTGTGTGATGTGGAAAGACAGACTTCCGTGAATGGTGGCTGGTGAGGGAGGAGATGTAGATGCTGGTGTGGCACTTGCAATGATTGCGGGGTAAAGTGCCAGGATGGAGATCAGTAGGAAGGGATGCTGGGCAAGGGATAGATGTATAAAGCGATACCCGCAGATAGCGGAGAAGGCGGTGGAGGTGGGATAAGGCATGCAAACCGTCGTAAGATCCTGTTGGAGATTGAGGGAGTTACGAAGGACGAGATGCTCGTGGTGTGGTAGGTAGCGATATGAAAGACCTATTCCCAGTTCTGAAGCGCGGTTGGGGGTGGGGTGGGCAAATTCTCTAAAAGATGAAACATGGATATCAATACATTCTCAACGAGTTGTGAGTGCTAATGTCGTTCAGTAAAGCCAAGGTCAGGCAAATTTTGGGGTGACATCCTAAACACTGGAACCTGCAAAGTAGTGGTGATTACTCTCTGAGGTAAAAGAGAATACGGAATGTCCGGTCCTTCAATGGGATTCCGTGGGATTCGGTCCGGACGGTAAATTTATCTGCTAGAAAGTATTGTTCACCCAAATCTCCAAAAATTCCAGCTGGTGTGCCTGCGTTAAATACAATTACTGTCATTGTCGACGTGAAGTGATGATCCTCTACTGGTCCAACAAATATCGTTAACATTTTCATGCTAAATATCATCAACTACAACGTGCAGTAAATTACTAATGGCTCAGGGAAACGTGGGTTTCCAGCTCCAGGAACAGATATAAATCACTGTACCTGGCAAATAAACACCCTTTCTTTATCAAAGAACATTGAGAGTTGGCGAAATTTCTGTAAGAACTAACATGAAGCTAATTGTTCATGTTATAAAAATTACTAATTATTAGATTTTTAAAATAAACAGCTGAATTTTCCTGCCAAAATAAAATCTCCTTCATTTAAAATGTTATAATCTATAATAAAAGAACAAAGTTTGTAATATTTTAAGTGACAAAATCCGTTGCTAATTGATGCAATGAGTCATAATAATAATAATAATAATAATAATAATAATAATAATAATAATAATAATAATAATAATAATAATAATAATAATAATAATAATAATAATATTTTTCTCACGTGTTCTTCAGTGCATTTTAACTGATGCGCCAAAGGATGCGGTCACACTAATTGAGGCCGCTGCTTTTGCCTCTGTGTATAGAAACCCGTCAAATCAATCACAGAGCACAACGCCTGTTGGAAGACACTGAAAATGAATGGCAATTTCGCAGGGAATCTATGATAGCCAGTGATTTACTGCAGGGGAAATGTCTCCTACACTGTATTTGTAGCCTTTGGTGGCGGTGGTATGAGAATGGAGCGAGATGATATGTGCATGCATTCCCTTTCTTGCTCTCCGCTGCATCCTGGAACAACCGCCTTGAACCCGTCACAAATGCTTCTGTGATACTTTCCAGGACTGTTCTGAATACAAAATATCAGCTTTTGGTTTTATTCTATCATTGATTTTTTATTGCTCAGTTGTTTCGACGAGTGCATCAATTAACTCAGTGCAGTCTGTCCTCGCTCAGGACTTTCCCCGTTTTCCAAAGATAAGAAGATAGGTCGGTTCCAGTCCCGCCGTAGTTTTATCGTTCATCAACGCGGTACAGTACCCAGAGAACTGAGTAAAAAGACAGTACGTCTCGGCGTCCTGACGCAATATAGATTCATATATTGATTAGAAAACCTCCGATTTCTAACAAAGTGTTTCTAACTCATAGCGACACACCATTTTTACAATCATTGCAAATATACGTTTGTTTACTGGTTACGATTCAGCAGACATTTCAAAGAAATTATCACCACGACTGTTTCAAAGAAAGAGGTTTTCAGTTTTCAGTTACCGACATACAGATAGATGCATTTGACAGATAGATAGACAGAGATATAGATAGATAGATAGATAGATAGATAGATAGATAGATAGATAGATAGATAGATAGATAGATAGATAGATAGATAGATAGATAGATAGATAGATAGATAGATAGATAGATAGATAGATAGATAGATAGATAGATAGATATACATGTCTAAATACCTCTTCATTTGCCTGAAACATCTCCGTCAGCCATTTTCTCTGTGTTGTATCTTGGCAAATATGTCATGCCAAATTCAACAGTCTGTCTTTTTTTACTTCCTTAGCGTTATCAGTATTGATATGAGCGGATCAATGAAAAAGAACATTTTAAGTCTGGAGACAGAGGCAATTAACCGCTTATTGATAATTATGCCGAGGGCGTCGGAGAACCCGTGGAATATGCTGGCGTGATACTGGCGCAACAGCCACTCAGTTCCGCCATTCAACTCTAACACACAAACTTTGGAACAGTACCAGGCCACAAAACTCTGCGGAACTTTAATCTATTCCAAGATCAACCCAACTTTCCTTTGATTTCATTAATGAGCCTCTATCAGTGTCGCTAAAATGTCACTAATGTATCAGACTTTAACAGCTTGCCGGGCTGCGAGTTCCCCCCAACAGCATTCTGCTGCTTTCTCCCCGTTACCTTTGATGTCCCGACTAATCAAGAGCCGATCAAGTTTCGCTTTAAATACTATGTTGAATAACTTGTCCTCAGCTGCCGCCTGTGGCAATAAATACCACAGATTCACTATCTTTTATTACATTTATTGCGTTGTTTAATCACTTCGCTCTTTGGTCCGATCTTTCATGAAACGTTATATCCATTGGTACTCACTTAATACCAATTCCAATCTGCAATATAATGACTTATATCCATAGACACGAGACCAGACACATTCTGACAAATTGTATTCTGCTGACATTAGGATCACGACACATCAGTTTCACATTTAAGGTCAAAGCCAATACATGGGATATGAGGTGATCCTGCATTTAAGATAGCGCTGCGGCTGCATGATAGTAGCATCTCGACTAATTCTCTATCTGGTTCATTTGCTCTATCGTCTAGGGCAGTAATGTCAATTCTGTCCACGTCAATAACAACTAAAAGAGTCATGTACAGAATATAGGCCTGCACTTAGTTGGTCCCTTTGATCAACCTTTGTCTATCAGTTGACTGAAAGAATCACACAAGGACTTGGATAAATCTCCAGCTGAATTTTGTACAGAGAGAGGAGAGACTGTCTGAGAAATACTGTCAGTGGATGACCAGGGTACGCTGTGACATCATCACTTTGATCATCTGAGGCTGCAGAAGCAACGACATTATCAGTAGGGTTAACGACAGACAGTAGGACTAGTAATGATGCCATCAGCTTGGCCAAAAGGGATATTATCATTTCTGCTCAGTGATGGTTCAAGAGATGCCGTGATAACATCAGCGTGGTCAGTGACATGTTTGTAAAGCGCGGATCATTCTGCTTATTGAACGGATGGGCCTCTATGAGCTATAAACCAGGCCTGTAACCGTTCTGACGTTTCAGTATTACATTCAATGTGTCTGCTTCATAACTGCTATCGTCCAATCCAAATCCAGGTATTGGCTCCCCAGTAATTCAGACAGATATCTGTGAGTGCGCTTTGTGGTTATGTGTGCACATTCATCCGGCTGTTTTTCACATGACTGCCCATCCGCAAAGACCTCTTTATTCTGTTCCTTGCAAAAATGTATCTATTTCTAGTAATATTTACAAATTATTTCAAAATCTTTTTGGAAAAATAAGCTGTCTTTTTTTATTGCACACAAATATATAACTGAAGTATTCCGCAATCCTGCAAGTGCTATAACGGGTTAACTGTATCTCATTTTGACAGTAGTTAATCTGATTAGTGATGTGCAATAATTCTCCCGTGGTGTTATTACACAGCTTGATTGAAACAAGAAAAAAATAAACACGCACATTTATTCGCAGCATTCAGCACAGTTTTCTTCAATAGTTAATTATGTTAAATATATGTTTACGTGTACACAGCGTATTTGAACAAATATGTTTACCATTTTAAACCCTGCTGTGAGGCATCATAAAATATCATAACGGTTGTGTAAAGGTGTAAATGTTTAAGGCTCGGCATTCTTATGTTTCCTGGTGGTTTCCTTTATCTGAACCTACTGATCACAAGCTGCACCTATTTTCGCAATTGAGATTCTTTACCTGCGAACCCACTGAACAATGTCCAGATTTACTTCCACGCGGACTGGCTAAATAAAATACTGTAACAGGACTTGCAAATAAATTTGCACCGAATTTAATTTAGATACACGCAAATTAAAATGTGCAGCTGCCTCGATACCTAATTATGCGCCCGATATGGTGATGAAAATAACGGAGTGAATATTTCTCCTTAACCGCCGGGTCACCACTGATATCAGTACGAAAGTAAGACCAAATGCTGAGGTTTAATACATCTATGTTCCACTGTTATTTTGATCAGTGGCCGCACGCTGATCGGCCGCACATCTCTCTCCTCTGAACTGTACAGCCGGAAAGTTCAAGTACATAACGAGAGGCTGCACGGGAATTCTGTCCCCGACACTTCAGCCAACCCCCGCTGTGCAGGATGCTATAAATATAATTAATGATTGCACATTTGAGGTATTGATTTTGCAGTATTCTTATTTGTTGCAAGGGAGCGGGCATTGACAAATAAATACTTGACCAATTTCTTCTGATATTCAGTGACAGTGCGGTCAGTGACTACTGGGCGTTATCACTAACAGTGTGATTGTGCTGAGAAGTATTTTATGAAGCGGGATATTATTACGTTTTTTATTGTTCTATGGTCATATCTTTTTTTCGCGGTGTCCTTCGTGAGGCTGGACAGACAATAATATTAGCAGTATACCGAGAGATGGTTCTGAATAGGCAGTGATATTCTCTTTGTGTGTTCAATCGTGGGACCGAAGGAGCTGTGTTTGCAGCAATGCAGTATTGAATGAACTGCACAATCAGTAAACTTATCTATGTGGACGGTGGCAGGTCAGAGTAAGCACTGATACTACCAGAGTGGTCAGTGTTGTGCCAGGTAGAGACGGTTCTGTTCATTGCAGTAATGGATATTTCTCCGTTTGCCCGTTGTAATTTCATGCAGTCTGTCAGTACGCATGGGATTCCGTTATACTTGGCTGCGTTTGTCTACGGGGGAAGAGAGTGGTAACAGATTGAGAATAGTTTGCATGATGTTGCGCGGGGATATGGTCTGGGTACTCCGCTCTTTCAGGTTTCTTTTTAATAAACGATGTATGAGAAAGTACAAGATTTGATTTGTACGTTTATAGGTGACGGTAAGGTTGGCCGTGTTTGGTAAGCGTACATGGTTGGTTTAGTTTAAAACGGGACATTAATAACAAGTGGAACTGAGCTGAGAAGTGGAAGTGGAAGTTCCCTCCAGAAAAGCGTGAGGTGACACCCTGTTGTGATCGACATTGAAGGAAGACTGTGGGGTTCCTGGCAGGATTCTTAGCTGTGAGGATGAACATGCCATCTTGGTGAGCACGAGCATAATTCAGAGATACCACGCACGTTGACAGTGTTGTTCAGAAGACGAGTGATGTGTTGTCCGTTGTTATTCTGGTGACTGAGTTCAACAGTCGAGACTTAATGATGAGTTTTATAAATTCTGTTTGGACCACACTTGCAGTATCGCGTTCAGATCTGGTCTCCTCATCATAAGAGAATACCAATATAGCGCCGTCCACTTAGAACGGAGATGAGGAGGAGTTGGTTTAGCCAGACAGTGGTGAATCTATGGCAATCATTCCCACAGACGGCAGCGGAGGTCAA
The DNA here is from genome assembly GCF_048418815.1 of Hemitrygon akajei. NCBI lineage: Eukaryota > Metazoa > Chordata > Chondrichthyes > Myliobatiformes > Dasyatidae > Hemitrygon > Hemitrygon akajei. Next base: position 13,872,460 of record NC_133132.1, on the reverse strand, counting down.
GGTATTCGCGATGGTGTTTAAAGCGGAACTTGGTTGGCTCTTGATAAGTCGGGATATGAAGGTTTACGGCGAGAAGGCAGGAGAATGCTCTGTGTGTGAACGCGCTGCCGGGAGTACTGTTCGAGTCTGATACACTTCAGAGACTCTTAAATAGGCGCATGAATGGAAGGGAAACAGAAGATTATATAGAGAGAATTGTCGTGTTGATTTTGGAGAAGATCGCGAGTGCAGCAGAGTTTTGTGGGTCTAAAAGCCTGTAGTATAGGGTACTGTTCCATATTCTCTGTGTTAGCGTTCAACGGCGGAACTGTGTGTCTGTTGCGCCACTGATACAGGTCATCAGCTATTACTGTGACTTCGGTCATTCAAATGAACTGAGTGGCTGCTGCGCCAGTTGTAGATTAATTCAGAGGATGGGGAAAATCTCCGTGCATTCACCCTGTCTGTTACTCTCACAATTGTCTCTACTCCTGTAAGATCTCCATTCATTTTCCTGCTCTCAAGGAAATAATTTCCAGACCGAATAAACCTGTATCTCTAACTCTTACCTCAGTTCCCGAACTCTTCCCTTCAAATTATCGCTGCACACTTTGAAGCTTATTGAGATTTCAAAATGTAGGCGAGTGGCCGGAGCGACCGCGATAGTCCATCTACAGACTTACCAACGTGTTGTACAGCTTCAATATAACGTCCCAACCCCTGTACTCCATGAACTGCTTGCGAAGACCACTGCGATAAGAGCTCGATATGAGCCGATATGCCCGTTACGCCGCTTTCCTGGAATTATCCATCTGCATTTCTAGGTTTCGTTTTAAATCCGTACTGCACCCTAGAGTCCACCTATTCAATATGTGCCTCTTAACCTGTATATCCATCCTCACAACACAGACCAGCTCACACTCGTCTGTATTAAATGCCATCTGCCATTTTTCAACCCGTTTCCCAGCTGGTCAACATCAAGCTGCTAGCTTGGATAGAGTTCCTAGTGGGAACAACGGCCTCCAACTTAGGAATCGTCCGCAATTCTTCTGATTCAGTTTTCTACATCGACATCTAATTCATTAACATCAATGATAAATAACAACGGGCCGAACACTAATCTCTGCAGTAGACTTGTCACAGACAAAGAATCCACTCTCCACTAATCTAGACAAGAGCGTTCATCAATCTGTCCACAAGCCGCAGCTAATGTCGTGTGGGGGCGCAACTTTTTCTTCTGAAATGTACCTGGGACATTACTCTCGGTCTCTTTTATATGCTGAGAGGAACATGTGTCCAGCGTGTTTTATTGTGAAACATGTCATCGGCTGTTACTGTGACTTTCATCATCCAAATAACTCGAAAAGACGAGAACGAGGGAAAGAAGAAAAATGTTCCTATCTTCCCCTTCAGTAAAGTGCGCTCCATTTCACCCGCTGAGCTGATGTCCTGGTCTCAATGTCAGAAGCGAATGAGCTCCGCCGCATGTGACAAAATAAATCTAATTGAAGTTGATTGTGCATGTTGATTGTTCAGGACGATTGTTTATACAACACTGATCAGAAAGTGTCCCATTTCAGTAGCGGAAGCAAGGCGTCTTGGAAATTAAGTTGGAAACGTTCACATTTTGTTTAAAAGTTAATAATTTGTAACATCCCTTGGGGATACGACTTTATGGCATGGTGACAGAGTGAGAAAAAACACTTTAATGTCAGTGTTTCTGTAGCTGATTGTTCGTAATGCGACGATGTGATAACCACACTGATTGCCTCAGAGGAATTACTCTGAATTACATATAACCCTGTGAAACCTGCCACCAGTTCATAGGAGCAGTGGGGATGTTCCGTGCAACTGACCGCTGCTTCTGACGGAATATGGGATACCCAGCGATTTACTACATCGCGAGTAGAAAGTAGAAGCCAAGCGACGTAGGTTGCAGCAGGAAATCCTAGAATATCAACATAAAACAAAGGCCGAGCACGATAACTTAGAATAAGAACACAAAATGCTTCCAAAGGGGGTAGAAAACTTGTTTTTGAGAAAGGGTTACAACATTAGAGAGGTGTGATCTTGATGCATATGAACCCGTTTCAGATGCAGTGTGCGAGATTACCTAAAGAAATATCTAAGCTAGAGGAAGCAGCTAATCTAGTGAACGATGAAGTGAAAGGATTAAGGAAACTGGCCGAGATTTAAGGACGGCTCTGAATGGGATTCGGAATCAGCACAGGGAAGAAAGAGCAACACAGGCGATCATGCAAACTGTTTAAAGCAGATTCAAAAGCCGCAGCACCAACTTGAGGCGGAGAGAGGAGTAATGTGAACTTTTGGATCTGAAAAACAGGAAAGCGGTGGAAGGCAAATATAGATATATTGATCGGTATGATTTAGCAGATGAAGATATTAGAAACGACTTCATTAGCTACGAAGCAACACTTCCCGAGGAATTCCTGCAGACAACGAACCAACGGGAGTCAGTGCTGCCGTCTCGACGATTGGCACCCCTAGTTTCTATCTTTGAGGGGCAGCAGGGGAGCAAATCAAATCAGAACATAACATACACCACAGTGTTCGGGGTACAGCAGCTTAGAGAAATTGGTACGTATATCGGGACACGTGTGCTCGGAGACGATCCTCGGTATCTTTTCCAACCAACTAGTCATCAGAGAGTAGTACAAGACCGAGGTGACTCTGAGGAAAGGAAACCGATTATTATGTGTTTACACCAAGAATATACACTCAGATTTGCCAGGCATACAACGATATGGTAGGGAATAAGTGAAGAACAATAACTGTAATGGATGTTAACAGAGGGGACCGGGAAGACGCGCTAGCCAAATATTACCAGAGGAGAGGTGAACATGCCACTGCATTCACATCCCGTTTACGGACTGTGTTCCAAGGGGTGTATGACACAGTATTAGAGCGGAACAATTTCGGAACAGAGGCCTCAAATCGATGGTTGAGGACACGGGAGTTTCACTGTACCGATGAATCTCAAATGGCACTGAAAATATTTGATCATTCTGAACCCAGACATACTGAGGCATGGGTACTGAGGAAAATGAGTGGAGCGTGGGAAAAGGAGATACAAAGAACAACAAAACTCTGTAATGGGAAGGTGATGCCTATTAAATGTCAGGCCTCCTGGAGAAATTAGGGTAGGGGACCCACTCCAAGGGCATACCTGACACTATCACGGGGCATGGAAGGGGAGAGCAAATGGAAAAGGGCCAGGAGCAGGAAGATCTGACGGTCAAGTAATTAAATGCTATAACTGTAGTCAGGAGGTGCACATTAAGTGAGAATGTCAAAATCTGAGACGAGAAAGAGCAGAGCCAATGCGGTTTGGTCTTGGTGGGGCCACAAAGACCGAGACCACAAAATATCATGGTGGACACACCACCATCCAGGGCAATGTACCCTGAGTCCAATGACGATGTCAGGCCTCACCAACACGGGTGTGTGACACGAGGTAGGATGAAACCGAACACGTCAAGTGAGTGATGGCGTTAAACGCCGCCCTGTTGCCTTTTTATTGACACTGGAGGATCCGGAAGCACCGTCAAAACCACTAATGTAAATAACGCAAATTGGGAGATACAAAGTAAAATTTTCCGACGTGGATTCACAAGACATTAACTAGTGGGCCATGTGAGTTATGTGAGTTTACCATTGGAAGATAGAATAGGACTCATAGCAATAAAATATTCAGTACTGTTTTTGGAATTTCCCAGGTAGATGGAACGTACAGGGGGGAATGATTGTATGGATAAAGCGGGACTTTGCTTTGACCCAGTTAATTGTAGGATTTGGTAGATGCCACAAGGCATGAATAACATACACCACGTGCAGATCCCAGCCGGAGAATATCGAGATAGAAAATTCACAATGGCTGAAATGTGGATAAAAGGCGAGGAGATGAGAAATGATCAGAATGTGTTGCAGATTGTTGTGCAGAACTCAGGAACATTTGCAAGGCACAAGCATGATAGCGGAAAGAGGCTGGTAGCGTATGCACACAACGTCCAAACCCCATACTACAGAAGGAATACTGGATTCCCAATAAAGCAGAGGATGTTGTAGGTAAGGTAATATAGAGTTTGGTACAACAAGGGGCACTGAGGCCAGCAGCTCACTACAATGGCCAGAGAGGAAACCAGATATTTGGAGGTTCACAATAGACTATCGACAGCTGAATAAAGCAACTCCGTTAACAGCCACAGCTGTTTCAACTAATCGGGAGACAGTGGCCAAACATAATGGAAGAGTGCAATAGTTCACAGATTCAGACGATGCCTTGCTAAAATCCATATGCTCTACACCACTGCCCGACCTTCATCAATGTGTTTTGTTACATCCTCACATAACTCAATCTGATTCTTAAGGCATGACGGGCCCTTAACTATTCCATATAGCAGATCCCTAATCAGATTATGTCTCGAAATGCTCATAACTGCTGCCTCTCGGGATCTCCTCCAACAACTTATCCACCACTGAAGTAAGACTCACTGGTCTATAATTTCGTGAGTTATCTCTATTCCTTTTTTTTTTGAACAGGGAAACAACTTTGGCAAGCCTCCAATCATCCAGTACTTCTCCCATCCCTCATGATCATGTAACTGTTATCACCAGAGACTCAGCATCCCCATCCTCGCTTCCCGCAGTAGCCCGGGGTATATCTCATCCGGTCCCAGCTACTTATCGAACTTAATGGTTTTCAAAAGATCCAGCAGATCGTCTTTCCTATTATTTATAGGTTCAAGCGTTTCAGTCCGCTGTAAGTCAGACCCACAATTGCCAAGGTTCTTTTACCTTGGTGAATACTGAAGGAAATTATTCATCATACCTCTGCTGCCTCCTTCTACTACGTGCACACGTTTGCACTGTCACAACTGATTGGTCCTTTTCTCAAACCGCTCATCCTCTTGCTCTTCACATACATATAAAAAGCTTCGGAGTTTTCCATTATTTCAATATATCGGTATATCGTGAGTCAAGAATTAGTGCAAGTGCTAAACCCTTATTCACATATTATTTCAAAATCTTTCGAAATCCGGTCACCATGTTAACTCAGTCTCATCTCGACTACTGTTGATCACATCGGTGATGCACAATTAGCTTCTCTTGCCTTTCTACTCAGCCATGTGGTAACAACAGTGCAGAAACATAATTCACAATATTTTCAGAAAATGTGTTTCAATCTGTTAAATGTCTGTTTAGTAGGATACAGGATATATTAAAATATATTCAATTTATTTTTCATGACGAGTAAACGCAGTAAAGTTGAGTTCTACAGTAAAACGCTCTACACACCGTTGCACAATAAGTGTTACAGTGTAAATACTTCTTAATTCCAAAATCGGGACTATTACCTCTTGCCACTGAATACAAGTGGCACATGTTTTAGAACCTCCTGCACTGTTTCCACTGATCCGTAGTGAGTCCTGCTTCAAACTTGAACGGAAAGATTACAGAAATAAATGTAATAGGACTTCAGTGTAAATGCAGCGAATTCCGGTTAGTTTTACAAAATGAAAAGTCGCGGCCGGAAGCTGCGTATTGACGGAGAGTTCGACAAGAAGGATAACTCCTCCTCCTGGTTTTACCTATCACCTGACAGAGTTTCTGTATATACATACGGTTGTAATTCACATTACCGCCCGTCCGCAGAGACCTCTTTATTGTGATCCTTGTAATGCTTTGTCTCCTTCTAGTTCTATTGTTTAAATTATTTCAAAAGCATTTGAAAAGCTGTCTCTTTTTAATTGCACACAAATATATAATTGAGCGTTTTAACTCATTCTCCAAGTGCCAAACTATAATTAGTTAACCAAATCTCAGTTCTTTTTGTAACTTTTTTTTATTGAAGTTCATCATCAAACAAACATTTCCATAAGATGTATTTCAGACATTGTACATATATATCATAAATCTCTACAAAGTGTTTATCTGAGGTATGCACTTATAGAAAAGAGTGGAAAGAAAAAAAACAAGCAAGAGGAAAGAACTATGTACAAGTAGGCAGAGATCTTTTTTTTACAGCAGATTCATTGATTTGTGAGAATAAAATCAGGCCTATAAGGCATTATGTAGTTAAACCATTTTTTCCCAGTACGAATAAAATTGTTCCAGCTTAAGGTTAAGAGATGCCGTTATCTTCTCCATTTTGTAAATGTCCATTGTAATTTCCATCCATGTATTTAAAGTAGGACTCTCCTGTGATAACCATTTCCTAGTAAGAGTCTTTTTACCAGACACCAACAGTAAAGTCATTAAATATTTATGCCTTTTCAACCATTATTGAGGTATATATTCAAAATATATGGTCTTACTCTCTAAGGGTATTTTACATTTAAAGATGTCCTGTAGGGCATTGTGTATCCCCCTCTAATAGTTTTTGATAACAGGGCAGTTCCTAAAAATATGATAATGATTTGCATTTTGATTTCCACAATTTCTCCAGCAAACAGGGCGGTTACTATCATAATGGGATTTCTGAGAGGGTGTAATAAAATATCTTATCAAGTTTTTCCATCCAAACTCCCTCCATTTCTGTAAACTGGTACACTTCCATTGATATCTACATATTGTTGTCCATTCTTCCTCAGATATAATTATCCCTCCTTCCTTCTTCCTTTTGTTTTAATGTATGAAGTCGAATGTGTTTTAAGATTTGACAACCCCTTATACATGCTTGAAATGATTCTATTATCATTATCTGAATTATACGCTTTTCTAAAGAGTATTATCAAGCATGCATTTGCCTTGGTTACATTTTTAAGCGTTTTATTAAAATATTGTCGCATCTGTAAATACTGATAAAAATCTTGTTTTTCGAATGTGTTTCTCTTTAAGCATTTCAAAACTGAACAGTGTTCCTTCTTTCATTATGTTGCAAAGAACTGTTATTCCTTTAGCTGTCAAGTCCTTAAATCTAGCATCCAATTTAATTGGTGTAAAATCCGAGTCATATACACACCTTTTGAGAATTGCAATATCTCCATCTAGATTATATTCTTTTATAAAAGCTTTCCATATTTTAAGAGTCAATTTCACCCATGGTTTATCAATAGTATTTATGTACCTTTTGCAGGTTGTTATTATTCAAAATTGCTTGTATGGGGATGGGAAGTACCCGCTCCTCAATGTTTTTCCATTGAGCGTCATATGTTGGGTTGCACCAACATATCACAGCTCTCAACAGTGCCGCAAAATAATAATCTCTAAGAGAAGGCAAGCCCCATCCCCCCTTTTCCTTTGCTAATTGCTAAGTTTGGAGACGAACTCTAGGCCTTTTACCCTGCTAAATATACCTTGATAGCTTCTTGTTCCATGTATTGAATTGATTTTGATTAATCTCTATTGATAGGGCCTGAAAGAGCTATAACACTCTGGGCAGTATATTCATTTTAATAGACTCAATCCTTGAACTGAGACTGAGAAAAGGAATCAGGTTCCAACTTGCCACATCTTCCTTAATTTTTTCATATAAAGTCTGTTAATTACATTCTGACAATTAACGCGGAGTAGTGTGACCATGCACAACCCTGTCTCGTGCCGCTTTCCAGTGTAAGACTTTTTGATAAATATACATTGATTTTAATCCTAGCAGTAGGATTGTCATATAGCGTCTTATAGTTATAATAATTTTGATTTGGAAACCAAATCTATGTAAAACTCTGTAAAGAAAATTCCAATTAACCGAATCAATTGCTTTTTCAGCGTCCACGCTTATCACTATTGCTTCGATTTTATTTTTTTGTCTATGATCCATAATGTGAAGTGTCCTTCGATTATTGTTTTGTGTCTGGCGTTGTCGTATAAAACCTGTCTGATCTTTACGTATCAGTATGGGTAGAAACTCCTCTAATCGTTTGACCATGACACGCAATCCATTTCATCCTTGCATTCTTTCGGTAGAGCTGAGATTATCGCTTACTTCCAGCTGGGTGGCATTAGTGCCTTATTTAGAGCCCAGTTCAGTGTGGGGAGTAAAACAGGAATTAACCCATCTTTAAATTATTTGTACCGCTCTGCCGTATAGCCATCTGATCCTGGTGACTTGCTTAATTTAAACCTACTAATTGCAGCTTTCAATTCAGCTTCAGTTATGTCAGCCGTCATAGTTCTATTTTGTTCTTCGCTTAAAGTGGGTAACACTAGAGAATTCAAGAAGGTGTCAGTTTAGGTTATGCTTCTCCGTGGAACTTTGGAATATAGAGTTATATAAAACACTTCAAAAGCTTCCTGAATTTCACTTAGCTTATTTTTTATCATTTTCGTTCTTGGGTCCCTAATTCTATGAATTGTAGTTTCTGCTATTTTTTTTTCAGTTTCCACGCCAGTATTTTCATAGATTTCGATTCACTTTCACAATGTCTCTGTTTCAGAAGCATTAGTTTTTCCTGAGTTCTTGCGTTGACAAATTATTTCATTCCTAATTCTTTTAATTTCCCTTAATGTCTCCTGTGCCAAATTCAATTTCTGTTTTTCTCTAGTTCCTTCAGCCTATTTTGTAATTCCTCTAATGAGTTATTCCTTATTTTTTTATTATACGAAGATATCGCTATAATTTTCCCTTTTAAGACCGCCTTCAGAGTATCGCATAATATGGGAGGTGCAACCACTCCATTATCATTAAATTCTAAGCAGAAACCAATTTCTTTTTCAATTTGTTCCTTAAAGTACGGATCATTGAGTAGACTTGAATTTAGTTTCCAAATAGTATTCTTTGGTTGTAGCTCAATATCAACAGATAAATATATGGGTGCATGGTCACTTACATCTATTGTCCCAATTCCCCAGATGTTTATTTTGTCTTTCTCTTTTCCAAATATTATGAAATAGTCTATTCTTGTATATACAGATGGGGAACAGAATAATGACTGTAATCCTTTCTGTTCGGGAAAAGGTCCCTCCATATAGCAATTAAACCAACATATAACCATATAACCATATAACAATCACAGCACGGAAACAGGCCATTCCGGCCCTCCTAGTCCGTGCCGAACTCTTAATCTCACCTAGTCCCACCTACCCGCACTCAGCCCATAACCCTCCACTCCTTTCCTATCCATATACCTATCCAATTTTACCTTAAATGACACAACTGAACTGGCCTCTACTACTTCTACAGGAAGCTCATTCCACACAGCTATCACTCTCTGAGTAAAGAAAAGTGTATCCTCAAAAAGTGTATTAACTTTCTTGTGTAAAGATTTTGTTTCGTAGGTTTTTCTATTGGAAGAGTCTAAGTTTGGTTGTAATTGTAAATTTAAGTCTCCCCCACATATCAGGAAACCTTCTGTTTCCGTTACCATAATATCAGTAATTTTCTGAAAGAAACCACTATCACTTTCCGGGGGTGCGTATATATTCAATAGAATAACTGAATTGCAGTCTATATTCCCCCTTACCAGAATATATCTGCCCTTTTTATCTCCCATTTCGAATACTTTTTCAAAATTTAGCTTACTTGAGATCAGAATATTAACTCCTCTCCTATGTCCTGATTTATATGAGGAGAAAAACACATTCGTGAAGCCCATTCTCTTTGGTTTTTTTATGCTCATTATCACTTAAATTAGTTTTTTGTAAATAAACTACATGGGCTTGTTCTTTTTTCATTTTGGATAAAATGCTCTTACGTTTGATTGGATTTAATAGCCCATTGACATTAAAAGAAATGAATTTTACCTTGTCCTTAGCCATCTCTATTTATCTGTCAATGCATCATTGAAATTAGAATAAAACTTAATAGATCTACTCCCTGAACAAATAAGAACCAAGAAACGGAAATAATAACAAAAATGGCAACGAACATGTGATTCCAAAGCTGCGGTCTCCAGTAGATGACCTTGTGTTGAGCTAGAAGAAATGTCTAGCTGTGGGGGATAACCTCTCCTACCTGTGAGTTGAGGGCCCCCATTGCGGTATTCATAAAAGTCAGTGAACAAATCCATTACACAGAAAAGATTTCCCTGTGCACTCCTACTATATACACATGCATACATATATATATATATATATATATATATATATACAAACACACAAATATATATGTACACACACATACATATATACACACACACACACACACACACACACACACACACACACACACACACACACACATATATATATATATATATATATATATATACACACACATCTATAGACACAGACACAGACACAGACACACACACACACACACACACACACACACACACACACACACACACACACACACACATATCTCCACATACACATTACATACATACACATGTATGCACACATATATTCTCATTTTGGTGGGGAAAGAAGAGTAAGTGAGCGAATAAAGAATAACAACTAAGTAATAAAAAACATCTACATTATAATAAGTGTTTCTCGAGATAGGTATATCACCATGTACTTTTGCTTTTGTTTAGCTTCTCAACATTTTTAAAGATAGCCAAACCTTATTGCTCTTCTGAAGGGGGTTAGGACTGTCTTTGGGAAACTCCTGGGCTCTTCCTGATATATTTCTCTTGGCCTCCTCCCGTCTCCTGCCATCTCGATTCTCGCACTATTTCCCAAGCGAAGCGGGATAATTCCTCAGCCAGGCCTCCCCTCGTTTTGTTCATGCTGACGGGCAACCATCTGGCATTCATATCTGTAGTCGCCTCTTCCACTGTCTGGTACAACCGCGTCCCGTTGTCATAAAACACTCGAAGTTTAGCAGGGTACGGAGTTTGAAATCTAATCTTATTTCGATTTAGTACTCGCTTTACTTCAAAGTATTCTTTGCGTTTCTGGAGGACCGCGGGGCGGGTGGGGGTAATCTTGGTCGAAATATATTAATTTATCATCGAAAAACACTCTGTTCTTACCCGAGGCCCTTCGTAGAATCTCCGCCTTGGTGCCTTACCGATAGAATTTAATTATTATGGAGCGTGGCTTTCTATCCTGGGTAGGTTTCGGGAATTACGCGCGATGCGTCCTCTCGATTACCAGCTTCATAGCCGAGGGAAGATCCAACGCGTTCTGCAGTAACTTTCCGACAATCTCCGTCATAGACGAGCCCTCCGCTCCTTCGGGAACGTTGTAGATTCTGATATTTTCTAAATCTCATTTTGACACTAATTATTCTGACGTTCAAGTATTCCTTCTTATTGTTCTCCACCCTGGTTGAAACAACAACATGCACATTTATTCAAAGCATTCAGCACATTTTTTTCAAAGGTTAATTATACCTGTCTTTTTCAGTGTATACATTTATATAGGGTATTTTAACAATTATATTTACTAATTTATTCCTGGTATGAGATATCAGAGAAAAACATCTCGCCTGTGTAAAGCTGTTACTGATGATGGTTTGCCATTCGTATGTTTCCCAGTGGTTTCCTGAATCTGTGGAAAACAAGCTGTACCCATTTTCGGCATCAAGGGTCTTTATCCGCGAACCCATTGAACAAGTCTGGACTTCTTTTCATGCAGACTGACTAAATAAAAGGGTGTGTTATGATTTGCAGGTAAATAACACCAGATTTCATTTAGACATTCGAATATAAAAATGCGCCTCTGCCTGGAAATATAAACACGACCCAATGCCATGATGAAAAAAAATATGAGCGAATACCTCTCCTTAACCACCAGGTCACTCCTGATATCAGAACGAAAATAATATCGAAAGCCGAGGTTCAATATCTTCATGTTCCACTACTGCTCGGAACTGATTGGTTCATCGACAGAACATCCCTCTCCTCTGAATTGTGCAACTGGTAAAGGCAAGTGCATAAAGATAAGATGCATACAAGTTCTATCCCTGTAACATAGCAATCTCCTGCTGTGCAGGGTACTCTCAATGCCATTATTGTTTACACTTTTGAGGTATTGATTCTCCAGTTTGCAATTTTCAGAGTTATCAACATTTTATTTTTTACAAGGACGTGGGTTTGACAAATAAAGACTTAAGCAATATGTTCAGGTATCCAGCAGCGTGGTTGGTGATGACCGGGCATCATCACTAACAGTCTGATTCTGCTGAGGAGCAATGATTTTATGATTACATGGCCTTATGGTCATCTTTTTTTTTTTCGCTGTGTCCATCATGAGACTGCAAGCAAGGAAATTATCAGTATACGTGGCGATGGTTCTGAATAAGCAGTGATATTCTCTGTGTGAGAGATGGTGGGACTGAATGAGGTGTGATAATAACATTGCAGTGCTGAGCTATTCGGACAAGCAGTAACATTACCCATGTGGTCGTGACATGTCAGAAAATGCTCTGGACAGTGATGTACTTGTAGATCTGTGACCGTTCTGTTCATTGCGGTAATGGATCCTTTGGAAGGAGGGTAATAACACCAGTGTCCCCTCACAGCCCAGAAAGACAATCAAACTATCTGTCTCGTAACTGTAATCCTTCTCTATCTATCTATCTATTCATGCACCTATCAATGTATGTACGCCCATTGGCGATAAACTGAAAAATTATTTCTTTGAAACAGCCACGCTGACGATTTCTATGGAATATGGAGAACCATAACCAGAAAACAGATGTGGACTTGAAATGATTGTGAAAATCGTGCAAGGTAAAATCCTGGAAGAATATCAATATGTTATGCCCCGAGCTGATTTGGTTTGTTGCTTTATTTCTAACTCCTTTTTAATTATTGTTTATCTTTGTTAATTGCCCGTCGCTTCCATCGATGACGTAACATTTTAAAGAAGAATTACACAGGGAAAAAGCGGTGACACTGGGGCAGTTCCACTCTTTCGGCCTCAAAAGTCTTGGTCCAATAGCAGGAATGAATGTCAAGATGGGAGACTTCCCCGGCTGCAATCGATGACCGTGACGCCTTCTGTGTCTTGTTTGCCCTTCGCTCTCCATGAAGCATTGCTGCAACGGCTTCTTGGGTGTTTGTTCCTGTTGGTAATCTCATCCGCCGAGTCCAGTAAGTGGCTTTACATGCGAGGGTAAGCAAATTCGTATCTCACCTGGGTTCAAGCTTCCCGGCTATCCTAATTGGTTTAGCCCGTATGACGAAGCGCTGCACCAAGGGTTGCCGCTCTTGGAGCAAGCTGTTACTTAGAGCCACCGGTAATAGCTGTGTGATAGGAAGGGACTCAAAGTGGACGGCCTCTGGGTTGATGACGACACTGCCTGCCACCAGAGGTGCAAGTAAGTTACGGTTTATAATATTTTAAAATGAAGGGTCTGGTAGGGTCTTATTTTGGCACGAAACTTGAGCTGATAATTTGAGAAATGTTGATAATTAGTATATTTCACAGCATGAACAACGTGCACTATATGCATCAAATCTGATCCTTGGCAGAGCACAATGGCTCTCTATAAACGACAGGAGGTTTTTAAGGGGGTAAAATGAAGCAAATGTATATGTTTTCCTGAAGGTGGTAGGTCCACGTTTCACTGAGCCGTTAGTAATTCAATGCTGGCTGTAGCTGATGATATTTACTACAACTAATGTTTAGGAAATTTAGCTGACCAGTACGAAATCAACATTTTCAGGATGACAATGACAGTAATTGAATTCACCGAGGAGAACGCATCAGGAATTTTGTTGCAGAGTTGGCAGACCAACACTTTCTACCACGTAAAGGCACCGGTCGGCCCCTGTCCTTAGGTAACACCCATTGAAGATCCTGAGAAACTCCCTTCACACGCTTGAAATTTGGTCTACGTTCCTGCATTTTCAATTACTTCAGAGATAAATCATCACTATATTGCATGCTTGAGTTTGCACGACATTTGCCTGATGTCCGATTGACTGAACGACATTATCATCCTGAAACGGGTGATCATTTCTAATACAGAACATCGAACAGCACGGTACAGGCACTTTGACCCATAATGTTGTGCCGACCCTTCAAACCTGCCTCCCCTATAAACCCGCACCTTATATTCCTCCATATACCTGTCTGGTAGTCTCTTAAATTTCACTAGTGTATCTGCCTCCACCACTGACTCAGGCAGTGCATTCCACGCACCAAACACTCTCTGAGTGAAAAAACTTCCTCTAATATCCCCATTGAACTTCCCACCCGTTACATGAAAGCCATGTATTGAGTAGTTGTGCCCTGGGGAAGACGCGCTAGCTGTCCACTCTATCTATGCCTCTTAATATCTTGTATACCTCTATCATGTCTCCTCTCATCCACCTTCTTTCCAGACAGTAAAGCTCCAGCTCCCTTAATCTCTGATCATAATGCATACTCTCTAAACCAGGCAGCATCCTGGTAAATCTCCTCTGTACCCTTCCCAGTGTTTCCATATCATTCCTATAGTGAGGCGAACAGAAATGAACACAGTACTCCAAGTGTGGCCTAACCAGAATTTTATAGAGCAGCAATATTACCCCGGGACTCTCAAACTCTATCCCTCGACTTATGAAAGCTAACACTCCATAAGCTTTCTTAACTACCCTATCTAACTGTGAGGAAACTTTCAGGGATCTGTGGGCATGTACCCCCAGATCGCTCTGCTCCTCCACACTACCAAGTATCCTGCCATTTACTTTGCCTTGGAGTTTGTGCTTCCAAACTGTACTACGTCACACTTCTCAGGGTTGAACTCCATCTGCCACTCTTCAGCCCACTTCTGCATCCTATCAATGTCACTCTGCAATCCTCAACACTATCCACAACACTACCAATCTTTGTGTCGTCTGCAAACTTGCCAACCCACCCTTCTACCCACACATCCAGGTGGTGAATAAAAATCATGATAAGTACAGGTTCCAGAACCGATCCTTGTGGGACACCACGAGATTCAACCCTCCAATCCGAATGTAGTCACTCCACCACGACCCTCTGCTTTCTGCAGGCAAGCCAATTTTGAATCCACCTGGGCAATCTTCCCTGGATCCCATGACTTCTGACTTTCTGAATCAGCCTGCCGTGTGGTACCTTGTCAAATGCCTTGCTAGAATCCATGTAGATCACATCCACTGCAGTATCCTCATCTATATGGTATATATGTTCGGTGAATTGAAAACTCACACAATGTTTAATGAATATGAACGTTAGTCAACCTTGGAAAGAGTGAAGATGAATGTTCCCAGTCAGAGGACTGTGACGTCAGTGGATATATGTTGTTATCACAGTCCTCTCATTAAGGACACTTCACTACAGGATGAAATGAAGTTTGTGATGTTTATGACGGATGTCTATGACCAAGTATCCTGCTATTTACTTTGTACTCTGCCTTGGAGTTTGTCCTTCCAAAGTGTACCACCTCACACTTTTCCGGGTTGAACTCCATCTGCCACTTCTCAGCCCACTGCTGCATCCTATCAATGTCTCTCTGCAATCTCTGACAATCCTCTACACTATCTACAACACCACCAAACTTTGTGTCACCTGCAAACTTGCCAACCCACCCTTCTGCCCCCACATCCAGGTCGTTAATAAAAATCAGAAAAAGTAGAGGTCCCAGAACAGATCCTACTGGGACACCACCAGTCACAACCCTCAAATCCGAATGTAGGCAAGCCAATTCTGAATCCACCTGGCCAATCTTAGAAACATAGAACCATAGAACACCTCAGCACAGTACAGGCCCTTCAGCCTCCCATATTGTGCCGACTCATATGATCCTTAAAAAAAGTACTAAACCCACACTACCCCATAACCCTCCATTTCTCATTCATCCATGTGCCTGTCCAAGAGGTTCTTAAATACCCCTAATGTATTAGCCTCCACGACCATCTCTGGCAATACATTCCAAGCACTCACAACTCTTTGTGTAAAAAGCATACTCCTGATGTCTCCCCTAAACTTCCCTCCCTTAATTTTGTACATATGCCCTCTTGTATTTGCTACTGGTGCCCTGGGAAACAGGTACTGACTATCCACCCTATCTTATGCCTCTCATAATCTTGTAGACCTCTATCAAGTTCCCTCTCATTCTTCTACGCTCCAAACAGAAAAGTCCCAGCTCTGCTGACCTTGCTTCATATGACTTGTTCTCCAATCCAGGCAACATCCTGGTAAATCTCCTCTGCACCCTGTCCATAGCGTCCACATCCTTCCTATAATGAGGTGACCATAATTGAACACAATCCTCTAAGTGCGGTCACACCAGAGATTTGTAGAGTTGCAACATGACCTCTCTACTCTTGCACTCAATCCCCCTATTAATGAAGCCTAGCATCCCATAGTCCTTCTTAACTACCCTATCAGCTTGTGCAGCGTCCTTGAGGAATGTATGGATTTGAACCCCAAGGTCTCTTTCTTCACCCACACTCTTAAGTAACTGACCATTAATCCTGCACTCTGTCTTCTGGTTTGTACTTCCAAAATGCATCACCTCACACTTGTCCGGATTGAACTCCATCTGTCATTTTTCTGTCCAACTGTGCAGCCTGTCTATATCCTCTTGTAACATTCGACAACCTACAGCTCCATCCAGAACTCCTCCAATCTTCGTGTCATCTGCAAACTTACTCATCCATCCTTCCACCTCTACATCCAGGACATTTATAAAAATCAGAAATAGCAGGGGTCCCAGGACAGATCCCTGCGGCACTCCACTAGTCACCCACCTCCAGGCAGAATACTTTCCTTCCACAATTACCCTCTGCTTTCTTCCATTAAGCCAATTTTTTATCCAAACAGCCAAGGTTTCACTTATCTCATGCCTCATGACTTTCCGGATGATTCTCTCGTGAGGGACTTTGTCAAATGCTTTGCTAAAGTCCATGTAGACCACATCCACTGCCCTACCGTCATCAATTTCTTTTGTTACCTCTTCAAAAAACTCAATCAGGCTCGTGAGGCACGATCTTCCCTTCACAAAGTCATGTTGACTATTAATGAGCAGACTGTACTTCTCCAAATGCTCGTAGATCCTATCCTTAAGAATCCTTTCCAATAGTTTCCAGACCGCCGACGTAAGACTCACCTGTCTATAGTTCCCAGGTTTCTCCCTATTACCTTTTATTAAAACAAGGGAACTACATTTGCTATTCTCCAGTCCTCCGGCACTTCCCCTGTAGCCAAAGAGGACTCAAAGATAATAGCTAATGCTAGAGGGATCTCTTCTCTCAATTCCCACAACAACCAGGGTTGTATCATATCCGGTCCTGGGGATTTATTAATCTTAATGTTTTTAAGAAGATCCAGCACTTCTTCTTCCTTAATCTCCACATTGTCCAGCACACAGGCCCGCTCTACTTTGATCTCATCCTGATCAAGATCCTTTTCACTTGTGAATACTGAAGCAAAGTATTCATTTATGACCTCCCCAACCTCCTCCACCTCCAGACACATGTTGCCCTCTTTATCCTTCAGCGGTCCCACCTTCGTTCTCGTCATCCTCCTATTCTTCACATAGGCATAGAACGCCTTGGGGTTCTCCTTAATCCTGCATCTCAAGGCCTTCTCATGTGCCCTTGGAGCTCTCCTAAGTCGTTCGTTTAGCTCCTTCCTGGCTACCCTATATTTCTCATGAGCCCTTCCTACTTCCTGCTTCCTTTTTCATCTTGACGTGTTGCCTCACATTTTCATCAGCCACGGTTCCCTTTTCCTACCATTTTTCCTTGCCTCAGTGGGACAAACCTATCCTGAACCCAGCACAAGTGGTCCCTAAACTTCTCCCACATTACTTCTGTGCTTTCCTCTTTGAGCATCTGTTTCCAATTTACACTCGCTAGTTCCTGCCTCATCCCTTCAAAGTTACCCTTCCCCAGTTAAACACTTTACCATATCGTCTGATTTCATCCCTTTCCGTAGCTATACTGAAGCTAAGGGAGTTATGGTCACTCTCACTAAAATACTCCCCCACCAAGAGATCTGTCACCTGACCGGGTTCATTACTCAGAACTAGATCCAGTATAGCCTCTCCTCTCGTCGGCCGGTCCGCATACTGTGTCAGGAATCCTTCTTGAACGCACCTGACAAATTCAGCCCCATCTATCCCCCTTGCACTCAGGAGGAGCCAGTCAATATGAGGGAAGTTGAAATCACCCATAACTATTACCTTGTATTTTCTGCACCATTCTAAAATCTGCCTGCTTATCTGATCCTCGGTGTCCCGAGGGCAAAATGGGGGCCAATAGACTACTCCCAAGACAGTGATTGATCCCTTCCTATTTCTGACTTCCACCCAGACCGACTCCGTAGACAATCCCTCTGCAGCGTCCCCCCTTTTTATAGCTGTGATACTATCCCTGACCAGCAATGCCACACTTCCCTCCTTTTCTAGTTCCCATCCTATTCCTTTTAAAACACCTGAACCCCGGAACATGCATCATCCAATCCTGTCCTTCCTCAAACCAAGTTTCAGTAACGGCCACAACATTGTCATTCCACGTATTAATCCATGCTCTAAGTTCATCCTCCTTTTTCATAATACTCCTAGCATTGAAATAGTCAATAATGTTCTGTCCCCTGCCTGTCCTTCTTCATCAACTCAGAACTCTTAGCATCATGACCTTGTCCTTCTATCTTAATACCTGCACTCACATTCTGATTCCCACCCCCCTGCCAACTAGTTTGAACCATCCCAACAACTCTATCAAACCTGCCCGACAGGATATTGGTCCCCCGGGATTCAATTGCAACCCGTCCTTTTTGTACATGTCACACACGCCCCAAAAGAGGTCCCAATAATACAGAAATCTTAATCACTGCCGCCTGCTCCATTCCCTCAGCTACGCATTTATCCTCCACCTCATTCTATTCCTATTCTCACTGTAGCGTGGCAGAGGCGGTAATCCGGAGATTACTACCTTTGAGGTCCTGCTTTTCAACTTCCTTCCTAACTCCCTGTAGTCTTCTTTCAGGACCTCTTCCTTTTTCCTACCGAGGTCATTGGTACCAATATGTACTACGACCTATATGTACTATGAACCGATCCTTGTGGGACACCACTAGACATCACCCTCCAATCGGAATGTAGTTAGTTCACCACGACCCTATGCTTTCTGCAGGCAAGCCAATTCTGAATCCACCTGGCCAATCTTCCATGGATCCCATGCTTTCTGACTTTCTGAATAAGCCTACCGTGTGGTACCTTATCGAATGCCTTACTAAAATCCATGTAGATCACATCCACTGCACTACCATCATCTATATGCATGGTCACCTCTTCAAACAACTCTATCGGGCTTGTTCGACATGATCTGCCCTTCACAAAGCCATGCTGACTGTCCCTGATCAGACCAAGATTCTCTAAATGCCCATAGAACCTATCTCTAAGAATCTTTTCCAACAGCTTTTCCATCACAGACGTAAGGCTCACTGCTCTATAATTACCCGGCCTATCCCTACTAAATTTTTTGGACAAGGGGACAACAATCGCCTCCCTACAATCCTCCGGTATCATTCCTGTGGACAACGAGGGCATAAGGATCCTAGCCAGAGGCTCAGCCATCTCTTCCCTCGCCTCGTGGAGCAGCCTGGGGAATGTTCCGTCAGGCCCCTGGGACTTATCCGTCCTAATTTATTTTAACAACTTCAACACCTCTCATTGGTCAATATCGAAGAGAAGTATTCATTGAGGATCTCGTTCACTTCCACAGCCTCCAGGCACATCTTCCCACCTTTATCTTTAATCGGTCCTATCTTCACTCCTATCAGCCTTTTGTTCTTCAAATAATTGAAGAATGCTTTGGGGTTTTCCTTTACCCTACGTGCCAAGTCCTTCTCGTGCCCCCTTCTTGCTCTCCTCAGCCCCTTCTTGTTCCTTTCTTGCTGCCCTATATTCCTCTTTAGACTCATCTGATCTTTGCTTCCGAAACCACATGTATGCTGCCTTCTTCCAGCTTCCAGCTTTCCTTAACCCTGCTCGCCAATGCCTACTCATGGCCCCTTCTACCCCTCGCGCTTTCATTCTTGAGCTCCTTCCTGCCATCCCTGTAATTTTCTAGAATTCTAACAGGACCAAATTTCTCGAGACATTGCTAAGCTTTTTTCTTCTTCTTGCCACATTTCTGCCGAGCATTTCCCAGAGAAAATCTGCTCCAAATTTACTCTCCCTAGTTCCTACCTAACAGTATAAAAATTACACAAATTATTCATAACAGAAACATAACAGAAGCTTTTGATTTGAACTACAACTCCGGTCGGGCCACGCGCTCACTCGGCTGCAATTGTCCAACAGGGCAGTCCGCTTCGCCTTTTGGGAGCTGTAGTCATTTGTTTTCTTTTTTGATTCTTGCAAAATCACTTCTCCTCACCCACCACAAACATCTGGGAACGGACTGAACAAGGCGTCGAAAGGGAACCATGCCTGTCCTTGTGGACGCCGAGACCAGTGACCACCCACAGAAGTAATTCGCTGAACTCCGCCATGGCGATGGAGCAGAACAGAAGGGGCTGAGCAAGGCGTAGATTTCTAACCGGTCTATTGTAGCTCAGACCATCCACTGTCCGCTGCTGTCACTGACTGAGGTGCCTGTAGATGAAATGAAAACTCACACAATGATTAGTTAATATGAACGTCAGTCAACCTTGCAAAGAGTGAAGGTGAATGTTCCCAATCAGAGAACTGTGACGTCAGTGGATATATGTTGTTATCACAGTCCTCTCATTAAGGACACTTCACTGCAGGATAAAATGAAGTTTGTGATGTTTATGACGGATGTGGTGAATTATACTTCTCAGACATCTCGTCCTAATGAGGAAATTTAAATTATTGTGAAAGATGCAGCAAGGTATCTTTGTGTAACTGGTGTTATGTGAGAAGCCCTACATGAAGCTCTGATAGGTGTGGTATCTGTATTCCAGTCCACTTGTGAAGGTATATAATGGGATCAAAATATTGAAGTGGGATGCGATAAGCCCGATGTTTCATCGTCAAGACTTTAAGAACTTAAAAGAATTTAAGTAGGAAAGTTGGTATGGCTGTTTTTGTGCCTGAATTACAGGTAACGATAAAGAAAGGACTCGCCAACCATTTATCAGTATATACAGCAGAATCTGTTTCTATCTTTTTAGGCTTACAGTGGGTAGAGGAATTTTGTCCAAGTAAAATTGTAACTTGCTCCGATGCCTCTTCGGTTTTGATGTGTCTTAAGAAGATCATTCTAGCAGTCGGTCAGATTTACTATTGGGAACTGATCAAACATTATTTCATATTCAAAGTACTGGTTTTTAATGTCCCCTTGTTGTGGGTCCCTGCACACAGAACTGCTGAGGGGAATGGTCTGGTTGACTGTTTAGTTTAAAGTGCTGTTAAAGATCAACAATGGATGAAGACGTCTAACTTAAACAATCAGAAGCTGAGAGGTTTGCAGGGTTAAGAATTCGGCTCCTCTGGCAAGACTGGCTGGATAACAGCACAAGAGGAGACACAGAATACATAAAATGGTTAAATTTATAGGAGAAAGGAGTAAGAAAAAGGAGGGAAAGAATTATATCGGTACGGCTCAGGATTGGCTACACTATGCTCAATTGTTCATTATGTTGTGTTGCAAAACATCATTCTGGGTCGCATAGGTTTTGTCATTATGAAACAGTTGAACACATTATTTCAGGATGAAGCATAGCAGGTAGAAGTATCTCAAATGCAGGCTTCATTACGATCTTTGTGGGGGTTGATATCTTTACTTTTAAAACGCTCTTAAGTTACGAGGTGGACGAAACAGCATTGTGCTTCATTACGTTCAATCTATAGGGATTGTTGGGTTAATTTAGCTTACATTAGAAAAAAAAAGAAGAGTGAGGGTTTTATTCCCAATTCTCTGCACCACACTCCAGTCGGCTTAGTAGTGGAAATGCGCCTTTAAATTTGAGAGACAACAGCCTTTTATCCAAAGCCCGCCCAATTTAGTCAAATTAGCCAATCATTCAATGGGAAGGCGAAGACTGTTGTGTTTCATACTGGATTAGTTAATCGGCATCAGACGATGCCTCTGTTGTCTTCTGGGACTGTAAAATTGGTGGGCCAGAATGGGAACAGATGGACATATCAGCAGACCAAAGGGTGGGTGACATTCTGGAGTACCTTTTTGACTGATGTCTGGCAGGACCAATGAGGTACTGAGTCTCCTGAACGGTGCATTATCCCTCCCAAACACACACAATCCTGATGTCCCGGAGCTGCCGGTCAACGGGATAATCCGCCCGTGAATAACACCTGGGGATTCAGGCGGTAAATTTGAGGAGCTGGAGACCGGACAGGAGACACTGCGGCCGCCACTTTCTCGTGCTCAGGATGCAGCTTTATTCACGAATTGAAGCACCGAGTTGACCGGATATTTCACCGCGCTGATCACCTGCTCCCTGAATTTCGACTGAGTCACCGCGTAGATAAATGTGTTGGTGCAGCAGCTGAAATTCCTCAGCAGAAACCCCACGTAATGAAAGATCGCTTCAGAAACATTGAAATCAAATCCCTTTCCTGAGGCCTGATAATATATGATATTTACAACCTGGGTCATCCACAGGAGGATGAAGCTGCCGGAGAGGGTGAAGAGTAAAACCACAGACCTCCTCCTGCTCTCCATCTCCGGGTCACTGCGGTTCTTCCCCTTGCTCTGACCCTTCAGCCCCTTACGAACCCGACTGGCCACTAAAATGTGCCTGACTGTCAGAGCGTTGAGCAGCAGGATCCCAGCGAAAGGGAGGAACGGAGTTAAAAATACATCGAGCCATTCATATCCCACCCAGCCGGGGACAGTGAAATAATTGTCCTTGATCACACAGAACCACGGTACATTGTCGATGATCACCCAGGGTCTCATTGTGAAGTATCGGGGAACGTTTCTCAGAAAGGACAGAACGCCGGTTGTTGTTAGAACCACAGCCGCAGTTTTCTCGGTGCAATATCTTGTTTTCAGCTTCGGACAGCAAATGGAGACAAACCGATCAAAGGTGAAAGTGACGGTGAACCAGACAGAACAGTGTGTGGCTGTGTAGGTCAGTACTTCGATAACACTGCACACAGGGGTGATGCTCAGAAAACAGCGGGAAGTAATACAAATTGATTTGATACAAAATGACCTCGATGACAATAGTCAATGGATCGGCCGCTGCCATGGCCAGCAGATATCGAGTGGTGCAGGTAGAGAGGCCGCACTTTCCGCGGGACAGGATCACAATCGCCACTAAATTCACTGCAGAGACAGAGGGTCAGAGAGACAGGGAGAGAGAGAGCGATAGAGGTCAGACACCGGGCGTTACTGAGCACATTCTCTGGGCATCAACACGGGATCGTGTTTCAGCTAAAGATCAGGAGTCATAGAGTCTGTGAACGGCTGGTAATCTAACACCAGACACGGGTCACACTGTCTCTGACCTGCCTTCTCCAGTGTGGAGATAAGACGATGTGCAGGGAATCGTCGGTGATAAAATCGAACTGTTTGAACAACGATCAGTGCTGATCCCGTTTCCAGTCGCTGACGGGGCCGGTTTCATTGATTTAACTGTCACTGGCCAGGCCCCCGGAAACTCAGCATCTGATGGGGCCGAAAAGGGATACAGAGGGGAGCAACACACGCAAAATACCGGAGGAACTCAGAAGGTCAGACAGAACCCATGGAATTGAACAAACTCTCCTTTCTCGCGTAGAGCCTTCTTCACGACGAAGCAGTGCCCCAATTTACGACGGGTCACAGAGAAAAAAACAGGAACAACTTAGTAACCTGAGGCTGAGTGGCTTCGTTAATGGAATAATTCCACCGCGCAATTCAGTTCGATACAACACGTCTGCAGATTGGTGGATTCTGGTTTAGGTGATCAGACGCAGGGAACCGTACTCTCTCCGGTCCTGTTCACCCTGTACACATCAGACTTCCAATATAACTCAGAGTCCTGCCATGTGCAGAAGTTCGCTGATGACACGGCCATAGTGGGGTGTGTCAGGAATGGACAGGAGGAGGAGTATAGGAAACTGATACAGGACTTTGTGATATGGTGCAACTCAAACTACCTGCGTCTCAATATCACCAAGACCAAGGAGATGGTGGTGGACATTAGGAGATCTAGGCCCCATATGGAGCCAGTGTTCATTAATGGAGAACGTGTGGAGCAGGTTAAGACCTACAAGTATCTGGGAGTACAGTTAGACGAGAAGCTTGACTGGACTGCCAACACAGATGCCTTGTGCAGGAAGGCACAGAGTCGAATGTACTTCCTAAGAAGGATGGCGTCATTCAATGTCTGTAGTGAGATGCTGAAGATGTTCTATAGGTCAGTTGTGGAGAGCGCCCTCTTCTTTGTGGTGGCGTGTTGGGGAGGAAGCATTAAGAAGAGGGACGCCTCACGTCTTAATAAGCTGGTAAGGAAGGCGGGCTCTGTCGAGGGGAAAGTACTGGAGAGTTTAACATCGGTAGCTGAGCGAAGGGCGCTGAGTAGGCTACGGTCAATTATGGATAACTCTGAACATCCTCTACATAGCACCATCCAGAGACAGAGAAGCAGTTTCAGTGACAGGTTACTATCGATGCAATGCTCCTCAGACAGGATGAAGAGGTCAATACTCCCCAATGCCATTAGGCTTTACAATTCTACCGCCAGGACTTAAGAACTTTTTAAAAGCTATTATTAATGCTTTTTGAGACGGTGATTTAGATGCATATCATTTTTTTTTACTGAGTTAAGTATTGTATGTAATTAGTTTTGCTACAACAAGTGTATGGGACATTGGAAAAAAAGTTGAATTTCCCCATGGGGATGAATAAAGTATCTATCTATCTATCTATCTATCTATCTATCTATCTATCTATCTATCTATCTATCTATCTATCTATCTATCTATCTATCTATCTATCTATCTATCTATCTATCTATCTATCTATCTATCTATCTATCTATCTATCTATCTATCTATCTATCTTATCAACCAACAGGCAGTGGGATCCGACTGTGACAGAGTTTACAGGGAGAAGTGAAGTATAGGACTATAGTGGAGCTCTGGACAATAGCTCAGAAACAGCGAACTTCACAAAGTAAACCACCCAGAGTCACACCTTCCGCAGAGCTGCCTGTCCCCAGCACTGGGACTGTTTCAGACAAGGTGTCGTTAAACTGTCCCAGTATTACCTTTCCTAATAACCTCCCCTCCCCAGCACTGGAACAACTCTAGATACGATCCCATTCAAACCCTCCCATTCACCCCTTCACACAGAACTGCCTGTCCCCTGCACTGGGACAACTCTGGAGAAGATCCCACTAAAACCCGCCCGGGCTCACCTTCATGGAGAGATGCCTGTCCCCATCACTAGTACAACTCTGGACAATGTCCCATTAACACCTGCCCCACCACACTTTCCCAGAGAGCTGCATGTCCACTGAACTGGGACAACTCGAGAGAGGGTCCAGCTAAAACCCGACCACCCATCGCTTCCCGGGGAGCTGCCTGTCCCCAGCACAGGGACAAATCTAGACAAGGTGAAATTAAATGCAGAACCACGTTCGAGTCAATCCCGTCAGTTAGAAGAGAGACAGAGGTTTTGTTCCCCTTATCATTAAATATGAAAAATCCGAATGTTGAATTAACGGGATCGATATCTCTGCCCGATATTTGTGCCACGCTCATCAAGCTGGATGCTCGTCAATTTATCACATCCAGGTTCACAGCGGGTAACAGAAATACCAAACATAAATGGTTTTGATCACACACCAGGAACTCCAATGACGGCAAAGAACACGTACAATATTTTCTGAACACTCTTGTACCTATCCAACATTGCATGCATTTTCTCTGTCCAGTGATATGTCCTCCTGTGCGACAGGCGACCTCTCGGAATAAGATGTTGAGGTATCACATGCCTGGGATTTTAAATACCATTTAGCAACTCCACAGGGACAGATTTCAACAGATTTAAAAATAAAGGTTTTAAAATAATTTATAAACACATTACATCAGACAAGTTCAATTGCCGAGGTGACAGGTTGTGATTAATTCACTGAATTAATTTTGAGAGTTTTTATTTCTCCCAACAAAGGTATCTGAACATTCCGAGGTGCCTTATGAATTAAAACACAAAACAAGAAGGTCTGTCGATGCTGGAAATATCAGCAACACATGCAAAATGCTGGAGGAGCTCAGCAGGTCACCTTCTTACTCTGACTTATCTCGGTTTCCAGTGCTGCCGAAGTGTCTCGGCCCGAAACGTCAACTGTTCTCCTTTTCATTCATATCGCCTGGCCTGCTGAGTTCTTCCAGCGTTTTACGTGTGTTGCTGTCAACAATTAAATGATCTCCAATGCAAATGTGTGCTTCAATAGAATAATTTGCCAAATACAGAATATCGAAGAATCGTCTGTCAATGTAGCTTGTGAAATTGTGTTGAATTACCTATTGTTGCCATTCTCCTGTTTGGGGGACACTACCGAGAGAGCCCCAAGGAAAATGTCTGTTTGTGGTGATGAATAAATACTTTCTTATTCACGAAACCCTCCAACATGTGCAGCAACTTAGTCACAGTCAGGACCTTTGAGGTCTCTTTCAGGATTCACTCCGAAACCTAATGCATGGTCATGCAACTCAGGGACAGTTTGTCTGGAGTTTGAACTCATATTCCCTACCGAAGGTTTTGAATTCTGGGCTGATGAATTGTGGACCTTTGTGTGACACAAGTGTCTCTGGCATTCCATGGTGAGTGAATACAGTTTACAGTTAACCCTAACCCTAACACTAACCCTAACACTAACCCTAACCCTAACCCTAACACTAACCCTAACCCTAACCCTAACCCTAACCCTAACCCTAACCCTAACCCTAACACTAACCCTAACCATAACCCTAACCCTAACCCTATCCCTAACCCTAACCCTAACACGAACCCTAACCCTAACCCTAACCCTAACGCTAACCCTATCCCTAACCCTAACCCTAACCCTAACCCTAACCCTAACCCTAACACTAACCCTAACCCTAACCCTAACCCTATCCCTCACCCTAACCCTAACCCTAACCCTAACCCTAACCCTAACCCTAACACTAACCCTAACCCTAACCCTAACCCTAACCCTATCCCTAACCCTAACCCTAACACTAACCCTAACCCTAACCCTAACCCTAACCCTAAACCTAACCCTATCCCTAACCCTAACCCTAACCCTAAGCCTAACACTAACCCTAACCCTAACCCTAAAAATAACCCTATCCCTAACCCTAACCCTAACACTAACCCTAACCCTAACCCTAACCCTAACCCTAACCCTAACCCTAACCCTAACCCTATCCCTAACCCTAACCCTAATCCTAACCCTAACCCTAACCCTAACCCTAACCCTAACACTAACCCTATCCCTAACCCTAACCCTAACCCTAACCCTAACCCTAACCCTAACCCTATCCCTCACCCAGCTGCTGAAAAACTGCTGAGGACAGCTTGGACACATCAGCTTTCCAGGAGTCATCAAGAGTGAGAAGATATTTCTCACTTTTCAGCTGGAAAATGTCTGTGCCGGCAATTTGCCATCGACAGTGTGGGAATTCTGCGCGACGGAAAGGGTTCAGCATGATTTCTGTGCAGTTTCAGCATGCTTCGCATGTCCTTACGTGATCTCCCAGCTGCGAGCTCAGACCAGGCCACCACACGGGTTGCCCTGTTCTACGGCGACATTTTCCATGTCTTTATATCCGTGACTTTCGAGAAGCAGGAAAGACGACTATGGAGCCTTTTTACAGCAAACATTCAAGCATGTGAGTATGTTTTCTTGACGCCAGTAAGGTTCTGCATTCGTGAGCTTCTTTTGGAACAGATGGCCGATGATGCTCAGAGTATTGCTGGAGTACCGAGACGAGAATGGAAGCACAATATGGAAGTGAAAGGAAGAAAGGGTTCTAAACCAGACACTTGGAGAGATGGTGATATTTGGCAGGGATGAGCGCCCGATCCAAGCTAACATTTCCAGGAACCCAGCGGCGTTACTCGGGAACAGATCTCAGTCAGTCCACGAGGAAATGAAGAACATGCTGAACATTTCGTGAGTCCAGAATTCTTTTTACTACGAAGATAGGTCCCCCATCAACAAACATGGGTGGCAGCGGGACTGATGATGGTGGGGCTGAGGGACTGGTATTTACAGGTCTCAGTTTGGAAATGTGGAAGGTGATGTCGTTCTTGGGAGCTACAAGGTTTAAGCAGAAGAGTTTACTTTCATAAGAACCTTGAAACATCCAATGAACTTGCGTGCCTATTTCTTAGACTCCGCCCGGAGAGGCAAATCCTGAGCAGACAACCAGACCGGGCTGCAAAACCGGTCCCCGTCTTCTCTTCTGGTTTTCCCTTACTTCGGCTTTCCGGGTGGAAGCCAGAAATATTTATATTGCCCATCATGACGGGATCCTCAGCTACAGTAACCCCAGACTCGGCCTCTTGTTCAGGGAAGAGTAGCGGAGAACAACCGATCTGGCAGTCGAACGTGAACATCCCTTGAGCAGAATGTTGCAACATGTTGAATGGCCTCTGCCCACATCAAATTTTCGCACCACTCGGATGTTTCTTTTTTCTCTCTGAGACCAGGATTCGTTGCAAATTCTGATCCGCCCGCTCCATCTGGCTGTTGGACTGCGGGTGAAATCCATGGACCCAATCAGCCGACAGAACACCATCCATAAACGTAACGCGATTTGTGGACAGCGATCCGATACAATCCCCATCTGAAATCCGTGGGTGCTGAAACCGGTGCAGGAGAATTTTGGACATCTCTGAGCAGATGGTAGCCTGTCTAAAATGAATTTTTCGGCCTTCGAGAAACAATCTACCATGATGACGAACTTCCTCTGGAAATAGAGAGACCCGTGACAAGTCCATGGAGATGTGCATCCATGATGTGTCCAGAATAGGTAGCGAGTGAAGTAACAACTCCCAATGCGTCAAACTCTCAATTGGAGCTGCAGGAGATTATCAAACTTGTCACTTGTGGCTTTTCAGCAGATCACATCTGTTGTACATCATCTGGTTCTGGATCCTCCTGCCAAGTGAGCCCGTTGATTCTTAGAGTCACGGTGAAGTACAGCCATCGTCCCCTCTAGTCGGAGCCGAACATTTAATATGGAGTTCTGCTGGAATCTGGGCTGGAACCTCTGCTGACAGTAATGCATATAAGTGATCCGGATGAAAATGCAGATGAGCGGGTTAGTAAGTTTGTGGATGTTGCCAAGAGTGGTGGATTTGTAGATAGTGTAAAAGACATCACAATTTATATCCGTTGCAGATACGGGTAGAGAATGGCAGATGGAGTTTAACCGAGATAAATGTGAGGTGCTGCACCTTTGTAGAGTAAATGTCAAGAGACACTATTAACGGCAAGATTCTTAACAGTGCTGCTGGCATTGTAATATTGAGATCCAAGTTCATAGCTCCTTGTAAGTGTCCGCACAGGTCGATAATGTGGTCACGGTTTACAGAATGGTTGTTTTTATTAATTGTGGTATTGAGTTCAAAAATCAAACAGTCATGTTGCAACATGATGAATGTTTAGTTAATTCCACAGTCAGAGTATTGCAGACAATTCTGGTCGCCCAGCTACAGGAAGGAAGTAGAGTCCTTGGAGACGGTGCTGGAGGTTTACTAGGTTGCTTCCTGGTTTACAGAGTACGTGCTATCACGAGAGGCTGGATAAACTTGTGTTGTTTTCTCTGGAATACCGGAGGCTGAGGGAAGATCTGATAGAGGTTTACAAGTTTATGAGAGGTGTAGATAGTGCATCTGTTTCCCAGGGTTGAAATGTCTAATACCAGAGGGCATGTATTGAAGGTGAGAGTGTGGTAGGTTCAAAGGGGGATGTGAGGGTCTGTTTTTTACTCAGAGTCGTTGAATCCTAGAATGTGCTACCTGGTATGGTGGTAGAGTACCACCATTAGAGGCTTTTAAGAGACGTTTGATTAGGCATTTCGATATAAGGAAGATGGGGGGATATGGACCCTGTGTAGGTAGAAGGATTGATGTTTTTATTAATTTGTTCAGCACAGAGCGGGCTGAATGGTATGTTCCTGTGCTGTAGAGTTCCACGTTATTATACCTTTCTTCGTCCTCAGCTTTGCACATAACGCCTCAGTAGACGAGTTCTCCAGTTTGTCCCAACTGAGCACGACCGTGACATTTTCCCTAACTAGTCATGCCACACCTCTTCCTTTCATTCCTCCTGCACTGTCACATCGAAAACAATGGAACCCCGGAATTTTGAGCAGCCATT
This sequence comes from Hemitrygon akajei, assembly GCF_048418815.1. NCBI lineage: Eukaryota > Metazoa > Chordata > Chondrichthyes > Myliobatiformes > Dasyatidae > Hemitrygon > Hemitrygon akajei. Next base: position 13,842,379 of record NC_133132.1, on the reverse strand, counting down.
CCTACCATTCCTGCAACCAAGTCTCACTAATGGCTACCATAACATGATTCATGCTTCTGGTCCGTGCCACGATCTCAGTTCCCTTTCCTAAGTTACTTCTTGCGTCTCCTGTTGGGATGAGATACTTCTTCGTCACCAACAATCAACAACTGATATATTGGTGTCACAAAGAAAATATCTGGTCACTCTATCGATCTCTGGACAGTGACAGCAGTACGTACGTACTGTTGTGTTTCAGATTCCCGGACACGTTTTCTTTTTGCCTTTTCTAACCTCTAAAAAGATTTTCAAAATATAACAATGGGTGAAATGGGACACACCACATCAAAGGGTGATGTGGGCACACTTTCCAATAGGATTAAAATATTTAAGTGATAAGCCCGATGTCTCATGGTCATGACTTTGTGAACTTAATTTCTGATTTGTCAAATTTTCACGATGTTATATATATTCAGGAAACCTGGCTGTTAACACGATTCACATTATAAAGGGGTATAGTAAGAGAAAGGCTGTACAATTGTGTATTGAAGGAGTGCGGAGATATTTGGGAGAGGAATGGGGTGTTTTGGAAAGTTATGAAGTATCAGCTAAGCATAAAAGGGCCGTGCCAAGTTGAGGAAAGTGGTGAAGGTTGTGAAAAATGTTTACTGGACGTCATATTCAGATAACATCGGAAGGGATATTAAACTTGGAGATGTTTGGGGATTGATTAATAAATTAGGGGATTCGTAGGGATCATCATGTTCCTCTGTGATTGATAATTGTAAACTGATTTTTACTGAAACAGGGAAGGTTGTATTACTGGCTGGGTCATTCGCCGTGATTTACAATAAAGATAAAGAGGTTAAACATTGTAGGGATGAGGTTCTCTGTGAATCGCTTGGCGTATTGAAAGTCATCTCTGATGTTGTTTTCTGTCTGTGAGATCAAGAAGGCAATTATTAATTCGGGCAACACACAGAAAATGCTGGAGGAAGTCAGCAAGCCAGGATTAACTTTGGAAAAGAGTGCAGTCGAAGTTTGGGCCGGGACAGTTCAGCAGGACTGTGGGCAAAATAAAAACTGACCTTCTGAGTTCCTGCAGCATTTTGTGTATTTCACTTGAATTTCCAGCATTTGCAGGTTTTCTCTTGTTTGTGTTTAATTATTATTAATGCAGGTCAAGAGAAGGAGTGAGGCAGTTCTCTTTTGGAAGAGGACAGCGAGGCTGAGAAGAAGTGCGGCGGCGGCCATTTTCAAATTGCTTCTCAGATCGGAGTTCTGAGAGGCGGGACTGCGCAGGCGCGTGAAGGAGGCCTGGGAAGGAGGGAAGATATAAAAAGGAGAGAAGGAGTGAGGCAGTTCTCTTTTGGAAGAGGACAGCGAGGCTGAGAAGAAGTGCGGCGGCGGCCATTTTCAAATTGCTTCTCAGATCGGAGTTCTGAGAGGCGGGACTGCGCAGGCGCGTGAAGGAGGCCTGGGAAGGAGGGAAGATATAAAAAGAACGCAGCCTTAAGCAGCGGGCAGCTTCGTTTGCGGGCAGCGGAGTGAGTCGGGAGCAGAGTGTAGGGCTTGGGCTCAGAGGGCTTAGGCGGAAGAGGGCACAGTAGGCTTATCTTTTAGTTCTTGTTATTTTCAGTTATTCGGGAGGTATGAGTGTGAGGGCAGCTTGTTGTTCTCGGTGTCGGATGTGGGAGATCCTGGAGTCTCCGAGCCTCCCGGACGTCCACATCTGCGCCAGGTGCGCCGAACTGCAGCTCCTGAGGGACCGAATTAGGGAACTGGAGCTGCAGCTCGATGACCTTCGCCTGGTCAGGGAGAGTGAGGAGGTGATAGAGAGGAGTTACAGGCAGGTGGTCACTCCGGGGCCACGGGAGGCAGATAGGTGGGTCACGATCAGGAAGGGGAAGGGGCAGGTACTAGAGAGTACCCCAGTGGCTGTACCCCTTGACAATAAGTACTCATGTTTGAGTACTGTTGGGGGGGACAGCCTACCTGGAGGAAGTGACAGTGGCCGGGCCTCCGGCACAGAGGACGGCCCTGTAGCTCAGAAGGGTAGGGATAGAAGAAAGAGGACCATAGTAATAGGGGACTCGATAGTCAGGGGTTCAGACAGGCGGTTCTGTGGAGGTGATCGGGAGTCCCGGATGGTTGTTTGCCTCCCTGGTGCCAGGGTCCGGGACGTTTCTGATCGCGTCCAAGATATCCTGAAGTGGGAGGGTGAGGAGCCAGAGGTCGTGGTACATGTAGGTACCAATGACATAGGTAGGAAAGGGGAAGAGGTCCTGAAACGAGAGTATAGGGAGTTAGGAAGGCAGTTAAGAAGAAGGACCGCAAAGGTAGTAATCTCGGGATTACTGCCTGTACCACGCGACAGTGAGAGTAGGAATGGAATTAGGTGGAGGATGAATGCGTGGTTGAGGGATTGGAGCAGGGGGCAGGGATTCAAGTTTCTGGATCATTGGGACCTCTTCTGGGGCAGGCGTGACCTGTTCAAGAAGGACGGGTTACACTTGAATCCTGGGGGGACCAATATCCTAGCGGGGAGGTTTGCTAGGGCTACGGGGCAGACTTTAAACTAGTAAGATGGGGGGGCGGAAATCAATTTGAGGAAACTATGGGAGAGGAGGTTAGTTCACCAGTAGAGCAAGTAAGTAGACCGTGTGTGAGGGAGGACAGGCAGGTGATGGAGCAGGGATGCGCTCAGCCCGAAGTTGTAGGGGAGAAGAAAGAAAAGGATAATAAATTTGAATGCATTGCTAGGGATGAAAAGAGAGGAGGAGGTGGAGAGTATCTTAAATGTATCTATTTTAATGCTAGGAGCATTGTAAGAAAGGTGGATGAGCTTAAAGTGTGGATTGATACATGGAATTATGATGTTGTAGCTATTAGTGAAACATGGTTGCAGGAAGGGTGTGATTGGCAACTAAATATTCCTGGATTTAGTTGCTTCAGGTGTGATAGAGTAGGAGGGGCCAGAGGAGGAGGTGTTGCATTGCTTGTCCGAGAAAATCTTATGGCGGTGCTTTGGAAGGATAGATTACAGAGCTCCTCTAGGGAGGCTATTTGGGTGGAATTGAGGAATGGGAAAGGTGTAGTAACACTGATAGGAGTGTATTATAGGCCACCTAATGGGGAGCGTGAGTTGGAAGAGCAAATGTGTAAGGAGATAGCAGATATTTGTAGTAAACACAAGGTGGTGATTGTGGGAGATTTTAATTTTCCACACATAGATTGGGAAGCTCATTCTGTAAAAGGGCTGGATGGTTTAGAGTTTGTGAAATGTGTGCAGGATAGCTTTTTGCAACAATACATAGAAGTACCGACTAGAGATGGGGCAGTGTTGGATCTCCTGTTAGGGAATGCGATAGGTCAGCTGACAGATGTATGTGTTGGGGAGCACTTCGGGTCCAGTGATCACAATAGCATTAGCTTCAATATAATTATGGAGAAGGACAGGACTGGACCTAGAGTTGAGATTTTTGATTGGAGAAAGGCTAACTTTGAGGAGATGCGCAGGGATTTAGAGAGAGTGGAATGGGTCAAGTTGTTTTATGGGAAGGATGTAATAGAGAAATGGAGGTCATTTAAGGGTGAAATTATGAGGGTACAGAATCTTTATGTTCCTGTTCGGTTGAAAGGAAAGATTAAAGGTTTGAAAGCGCCATGGTTTTCAAGGGATATTAGAAACTTGGTTCGAAAAAAGAGGGATGTCTACAATAGATATAGGCAGCATGGAGTAAAGGAATTGCTCGAGGAATATAAAGAATGTAAAAGGAAACTTAAGAAAGAGATTAGAAAAGCTAAAAGAAGTTACGAGTTTGGTTTGGCAAATAAGGTGGAAGTAAATCCGAAAGGCTTCTACAGTTATATTAAAAGCAAGAGGATAGTGAGGGATAAAATTGGTCCCTTAGAGAATCAGGGTGGTCAGCTATGTGTGGAGCCGAGGGAGATGGGAGAGATTTTGAACGATTTCTTCTCTTCGGTATTCACTAAGGAGAAGGATATCGAATGGTGTAAGGTGTGGGAAACAAGTAAGGAAGTTATGGAACCTATGACAATTAAAGAGGTGGAAGTACTGGCGCTTTTAAGAAATTTAAAAGTGGATAAATCTCCGGGTCCTGACCGGATATTCCCCAGGACCTTGAGGGAAGTTTGTGTAGAGATAGCAGGAGCTCTGACGGAGATCTTTCAGATGTCATTAGAAACGGGGATTGTGCCGGAGGATTGGCGTATTGCTCATGTGGTTCCATTGTTTAAAAAGGGTTCTAGAAGTAAGCCTGGCAATTATAGACCTGTCAGTTTGACATCAGTGGTGGGTAAATTAATGGAAAGTATTCTTAGAGATAGTATTTATAATTATCTGGATAGACAGGATCTGATTAGGAGTAGCCAGCATGGATTTGTGCGTGGAAGGTCATGTTTGACAAACCTTATTGAATTTTTTGAAGTAGTTACGAGGAATGTTGACGAGGGTAAGGCAGTGGATGTAGTCTATATGGACTTCAGCAAGGCCTTTGACAAAGTTCCACATGGAAGGTTAGTTAAGAAGGTTCAGTCGTTAGGTATTAGTGCTGGAGTAATAAAATGGATTCAACAGTGGCTAGATGGGAGATGCCAGAGAGTAGTGGTGGATAATTGTTTATCGGGATGGAGGCCGGTGACTAGCGGGGTGCCTCAGGGATCTGTTTTGGGCCCAATGTTGTTTGTAATATACATAAATGATCTGGATGATGGGGTGGTAAATTGGATTAGTAAGTATGCTGATGATACTAAGGTAGGAGGTGTTGTGGATAATGAGGTGGGTTTTCAAAGCTTGCAGGGAGATTTATGCCGGTTAGAAGAATGGGCTGAACGTTGGCAGATGGAGTTTAATGCTGAGAAGTGTGAGGTTCTACATTTTGGCAGGAATAATCCAAATAGAACATACAGGGTAAATGGTAGGGCATTGAGGAATGCAGTGGAACAGAGAGATCTAGGAATAACAGTGCATAGTTCCCTGAAGGTGGAGTCTCATGTAGATAGGGTGGTGAAGAAGGCTTTTGGAACGCTGGCCTTTATAAATCAGAGCATTGAGTACAGAAGTTGGGATGTAATGTTAAAATTGTACAAGGCATTGGTAAGGCCAAATTTGGAATATTGTGTACAGTTCTGGTCACCGAATTATAGGAAAGATATCAATAAATTAGAGAGAGTGCAGAGACGATTTACTAGGATGTTACCAGGGTTTCAGCACTTAAGTTACAGAGAAAGGTTGAACAAGTTAGGTCTCTATTCATTGGAGCGTAGAAGGTTGAGGGGGGATTTGATCGAGGTATTTAAAATGTTGAGAGGGATAGATAGAGTTGACGTGAATAGGCTGTTTCCATTGAGAGTAGGGGAGATTCAAACGAGAGGACATGATTTGAGAGTTAGGGGGCAAAAGTTTAAGGGAAACACGAGGGGGTATTTCTTTACTCAGAGAGTGATAGCTGTGTGGAATGAGCTTCCTGTAGAAGTAGTAGAGGCCAGATCAGTTGTGTCATTTAAGGTAAAATTGGATAGGTATATGGATAGGAAAGGAGTGGAGGGTTATGGGCTGAGTGCGGGTAGGTGGGACTAGGTGAGATTAAGAGTTCGGCACGGACTAGGAGGGCCGGAATGGCCTGTTTCCGTACTGTGATTGTTATATGGTTATATGGTTATAAATGTCTCCAGGAAAGAATAATATATTTTAATGTATTATTTGCCATCTGAGTGAAATGTCTCCTGAGATAATAACATTTAAGAATCTCATTTATAGATGAGGTTATCTTCTATGCTCATGAAAAATTGCATTCTATGGGTTCTACGTCAGTTACGTCTACTTGTAAGCCTTATCTTTAACATCTAAGTTTTGTAAACCTGTGGAAAATATGTTACTCGAGAGCTTGAAATATATTTTGAATAAAAGAAGTGATATATCGCTTTATCAAAGTGGATTTCAGAATGGTAAAATGACATTGGATTCAGTTTTTGGTTTATAAGTTAATATTAAGAAAGTACAATTCAATAATGATGTAACAGCAGTATTTTATGATCTTGTAAAGGCATACGATGTTTATTGTAGGATGGACTTTTGATTAAATTATGAAAATGATGACTGAGGGAAAGATTGCCTATTTTTTCTGAGTTTTATATTTGGACAGTGTGCTGGTTCGGGTGGGCCAGTTGCATTCGGGTTTCAATGAGATCAGGCCTGAGAAACCATAAGGAAGCATTTGCAACCTTTTATTTTTTAATATTATCATTGATGTTATTTTCTCTGAGTTACCCACTGGGGTGGGTTCATCACTATATTCAAATGGTGTAGCTTTATGGATTAGAGGTAGGAATTTCAATCATACTGCATATTGGATTCAACTAGCAATTAATAAGTGTGAGCCACAGGGAAACAAATGAGTATTTAGGCTTTCAGAGACTGATGCGCATGTTATGTGTTTTACAAATGGTAGAAATAGACCTGCAGTGGAGTTGAAATTATATGGTCAAGCTCTTGAAGTCATATCAGTGGTAAGATTTTCAGGCAAGTGGATCGTTAACAAGCTGACATGGAAGCACCATATCAGTAAAAGAATTGATAAATATAAAGGAGTATGAAATATTCTCAGGTATCTGTGGGTGTTCTGGCCTGCTACATGATTATCCTTCTTGACCATTTTCAGCTGTTTAATTGGATCTGTTCCTGATTACGATTGTGTGGCTTATGGATCAGATTCATATTCAACTATATGGGTGTGATGCAACCACAGGCTTTCAGATTCCGTTGTGCTGCAGTACAGTCGCCCCTTCTTTTGTTTTTACTGGTTGAAATGGGACAACTGCAATTATATTTATGGAGATTGTAGGTCATGTTAACACATTGGGTTAATCTGAGTGGCAAAGAAATGATCACACTGTTAAAGTTGGGTTGGAGGACTACAGGAAACATCACTGGAAGAGTGATTTTTTTTTTACTTTTAAGTGCTGGGATCTTATCACGCTGGGAAGACGGGATTGTTGGATTACGTAAGGTTCCCCACGGTCACATTCTTTGAAACCCCACCTTGTTCTCCCTATGACTATTCAATGTTCAGTCACACAGTTTAAAAAATTCCAAGGAATCTGTTACGCCTGGGAGTCTGTTGATTCATCAGAGCATGAAGGAAAGTTATTATGATATGTCAACCATTAATTCAGACTAACCAAAAAGAATTTAAATGGGAAAGTTGGTGTGGCTGTCTCCGTGGCTGAATTGCAGGTAACGATAAAGAAAGGACTCGCCAACAATTTGTCAGTATATACAGCAGAATTTGCCGTTATCTTTTTAGGCTTAGAGTAGGCGGAGGAATTTTGTCCATGTAAAATTGTAATTTGCTCCGATGCCTCTTCGGTTTTGATGTGTCTTAAGAAGATCATTCTGGCAGTCGGTCATATTTACTATTGGGAACTCGTCAAACATTATTTCATATTCAAAGTACTGGTTTATATGTCCCCTTGTTGTGGGTCCCTGCACACAGAACTGCTGAGGGGAATGGTCTGGTTGACTGTTTAGTTAAAAGTGCTATTAAAAATCAACAACGGATTTCAACTCACGCACTGTGTTTCATTACTTACAATCTATAGGGTTTGTTGGGGTAATTTAGCTTTCATTAGAAAAAAAAAAGAAGAGTGAGGGTTTTATTCCCAATTCACTGCACCACACTCCGGACGGGTTATTAGTGCAAATGGGCCTTTAAATTGGAGAGACAACCGCCGTTTATCCAAAGCCAGCACTATTTCTTCAAATTAGCCAATCATTCAATGGGAAGGCGAAGACTGGTCTGATTGATACTGGATTAGTTAATCGGCATCAGACGAGACCCCTGTTGTTTTGTGGGAACGTCGGACTGTTCAATTGGTGGGCCGGAATGGAAATAGATGGACATATCAGGAGAACAATGGGTGAGTGCCATGCCGGATTCCGTTTTTGACTGATGTCTGGCAGGGCCAATGAGGTACTGAGTCCCCTGGACGTTGCTTTAGCCCTCCTAAACACACACTATCCTGATGTCCCGGAGCTGACGGTCAATGGGATAATCCGCCCGTGAATAACAACTGGGAGATCAGGCGGTAAATTTGAGGAGCTGGAGACCGGACAGGAGACACTGCGGCCGCCACTGTCTTGTGCTCAGGATGCGGCTTTATCCACGAATTGAAGCACCGAGCTGACCGGATATTTCACCGCGCTGATCAGCTGCCTCCTGAATTTCGACTGAGTCACCACGTAGATAAATGTGTTGGTGCAGCAGCTGAAATTCCTCAGCAGAAACCCCACGTAGTGAAAGATCGCTTCAGAAACATTGAAATCAGTTCCCTTCCCTGAGACCTGATAATATATAATATTTACAACGTGGGTCATCCAGAGGATGATGAAGCTGCCGGAGAGGGTGAAGAGTAAAACCATAGACCGCCTCCTGCTCTCCATCTCCGGGTCACTGCGATTCTCCCCCTTGCTCTGACCCTTCAGCCCCTTACGGACCCGACTGGCCACTAAAATATGCCTGACCGTCAGAGCGTTGAGCAGCAGGATCCCAGCGAAAGGGAGGAACGGAGTTAAAACTATATCGAGCCATTCATATCCCACCCAGACGGGGTCAGTGAAATAATTGTCCTTGATCACACAGAACCACGGTACATTGTCGATGATCACCCAGGGTTTCCATGTGAAGTACCGGGGAACGTTTCTCAGAAAGGACAGAACCCCAGTTGTTGTTAGAACCACAGCCGCAGTTTTCCCGGTGCAATATCTTGTTTTCAGCTTCAGACCGCAAATGGAGACAAACCGATCAAAGGTGAAAGTGACGGTGAACCAGACAGAACAGTGTGTGGCTGTATATGTCAGTACTTCGATAACACTGCATACAGGGGTGATGCTTAGAAAACTCAGCAGGAAGTAATACCAATTGATTTGAAACAAAATGACCTCGATGACAATGGTCAGTAAATCAGCCGCTGCCATGGCCACCAGGTAGCGAGTGGTGCAGGTAGAGAGGCCGCACTTTCCCCGGGACAGGATCACAATCGCCACTAAATCCACTGCAAAGACAAAGACACAGAGAGTGCGAGAGAGAGAGGGCAGACACAGGGCGTTACTGAGCACATTCTCTGGACATCAACACGGGATCGTGATTCAGCTAAAGATCAGGAGTGGTAGAGTCTGTGAACGGCTGGTAATCTAACACCAGACAGGGGTCACACTGTCTCTGACCTGCTTTCTCCAGTGTGGAGATAAGAACGATGTGTGTGGATTCGTCCGTGATAAAAAACGAGCTGTTTGAACAACGATCGGTGCTGATCTCGAATCTATTCGCTGATGGGGCCGGTTTCACTGATTTAAACGTGACTGGCCAGGCCCCCGGAAAGTCAGAATATGATGGAGCCGAGAAGGGATACAGAGGGGAGCAACACGCACAAAATACCGGAGGAACTCAGCAGGTCAGACAGAACCCATGGAATTGAAGAAATTCTCCTTTCGGGCCGAGAGCCTTCATCGATACGAAGCAGTGCCCCAATTTACGACGGGTCACAGAGAAAAAAACAGGAACAACTTAGTAACTGAGGCTGAGTGGCTTCGTTAATGGAATAATTCCACCGTGTAATTCAGTTCGATACTACACGTCTGCAGATTGGTGGATTCTGGTTCAGGTGATCAGATGCAATTATCAACCAACAGGTTGTAGGATACGACTGTGACAGAGTTTACAGGGAGACATGAACTATAGAACTATAGTGTCGCTCTAGCCAATAGCTCAGAAACAGCGAACTTCACAATGTAAACCACCCAGAGTCACACCTTCCGCAGAGCTCCCTGTCCCCAGCACTGGGACTGCTTCAGACAAGGTGTCGTTAAACTGTCCCAGTATTACCTTTCCTAATAACTTCCCCTCCCCAGCACTGGAACAACACTAGATATGGTCCCTTTAAAACCCTCCCATTCACCCCTTCACACAGAACTGCCTGTCCACTGCACTGGGTCAACTCTGGAGAAGATCCCAATAAAATCCGCCCAGGCTCATCTTCCCGGAGAGCTGCCTGTCCCCATCATTAGTACAACTCTGGACAATGTCCCATTAAAACCTTCCCCACCAGACGTTCCCGGAGAACTGCCTGCTCACTGCACGGGGACAACTCGAGAGAGGGTCCCGCTAAAACAAAACCACCCACACCCTTCCTGGGGAGCTGCCTGTCCGCAGCACTGGGACAAATATTGACAAAGTGTCATTAGATGCAGAACAACGTTCGAGTCAATCCCGTCAGTTGGAAGAGAGACAGAGGTTTTGATCCCCTTATCATTAACTATGAAAAATCCGAATGTTGAATTAACGGGATCGATATCTCTGACCGATATTTATGCCATTCTCATCAAGCTGGATGCTCGACAAATTATCACAAACAAGTTCACAGCGGGTAACAGAAATACCAAACATGAATTGCTCTGCTCACTCACCAGGAACTCCAATGATAGCAATGAACACGTACAAAATTTTCTGCACACTCTTGTATCTATCCAATAGTGGAGACATTTTCTCTGTCCAGTGATATGTCCCCCTGTGCTACAGGTGATCTTTCGGAATGAAATGTTGAGGCAGCTCATGTCTGGGCTTTTTAATACCATTTAGCGATCCCACAGGGACAGATTTCAACAGATTTAAAAATAAAGGTTTTTAAATAATTTATAAACACATTACATCAGTCAAGTTCAATTCCCGGAGTGACAGGTTGTGATTAATTTAGTGAATTAATTTTGTGAGTTTTTATTTCTCCCAACAAATGTATCTGAACCTTCCGAGATGCCTAATGAATTAAAAAACACACGCAAAATGCTGGAGGAGCTTCTTACTCTGACTTATCTCGGTTTCAGGTGCTGCCGAAGTGTCTCGGCCCGAAATGTCGACTGTACTCGTCTTCCTTCATATCGCCTGGCCTGCTGAGTTCACCAGCGTTTTGAATTTGTTGCTGTCATCAATTAAATGATCTCCAA
>NC_133132.1:13823880-13828880 GCF_048418815.1 Hemitrygon akajei | reverse complement strand
GGGAGGAATTGGAGAGAGAGAAACCTAACACGTGGGCGAGTGACTGGCCGGAACCCCGGTATCCCGAGGGATTCCTTCTCAACCACGGTTAGATTACTTTATAAAATGGTCCGGACTCTTCATCACATGAACATTTTGGAAAAGCAGATCCAACCACCGAGGGGGATCATTAAGCTAGCCCACAGACTAACCAAATTTGTTAAACCTGCGAACCCTTCGCAAGAAACGCTTGGTAGAATTGCTGCGAATGCGGACGGTTGGGCTAAAGAAACAAGACGAATTTTAATTGGGCATTACCGGAGTAGCCTGCAAGAATTGGAACTAAAACTTATTGAGTCAAATTTGACTGATCGCCTACAAGAAGCGGTCACCAAAGCTGTAATCTGGAACAAACGAAAATTAAAAGACAAATTTCAAATCAAATTGGAGATGGTCCAGAAACATATTTTCGATCTGGTCTCGGGACCTGGGCCGGAACGGCAGGTCGCGGCGGATCGGACCGACGGGGGGCCCCAGGCCTTCCCACTGACCGCGGAGACCGCATCCCAAGGGCAGGAGGGGAACGGACCCTCGACCTCCAGGGACGGTTTCTGGGTTAACCAGGACCGGGCCCAAGTCACACCCGAGCCCCGGGGAAAGACCGCCCGGACTGTACCTTGTCCGTCGGTACTGGGTAAAGCGAACCGGAGCCCAGTGATTGTACTGCGGGACGTTTTGGGATGGACACGCATGCAGCGCAACAGGCGCAGTGGCAGTTCCGACACGGTCCACCCGAGGGCGCTGGAGCTGGTTAACAGTGGCAGTACCGACACGGTCCACCCGAGGGCGCTGGAGCTGGTTAACCCTCGTGACGCCGATGCAGCCCTACTGCCCCCACCGCGGAGACGGAGAAGGGGCCGAGGGCACCCCTCCCCACCCACGAGCCCCTCTGAGAGGACGCAATCCAACCTAGCAACGCAGGAGTCCCAGCCTGCCACCCCCACGACTTCCCCGACCCAGGACTCCGGGGAATCGGCACCCCACCCCACACCCGTACGAATGGAAGGACGGACAAGGGGAGCCACCCCAGCCCGAGAGCCGCAGGACAGCGGACGGACGAGGGGACAGGTACGCCTCCGTTGCAACAGCCAAGGTTGTCGAATAACTAGGCATCCTAACTCTAAACAGAAAAATTTAAATTGGGAACTGAGGCCCCTTAAACCTATACTGTTTATAGGGGACTCTAACATTTCCAGGATCAAAAGATGCCCTAATAAGGATATTCAATTGGACAGCTTTCCGGGGGCCAAATTCATCCATGCCACTGCTGTCCTTGACAAGTTAGAGCCACAGCCAGAAATTAAGAAGGTCATCCTTTCTTTCGGAATAAACAACAGGTCCCATAAACTAACAACAGCTGCTAAACAGCTTCAACAACTACTGAGGATGGCCAGCATTAAATTTCCCCATGCCAGTATCTGGGTGCCGGAATTAAACTTTAGCCACAGCTTGACAGAGGCAGAACAAGCAACCCTGGGCCAACTAAACAAGGTTATTAGAACTAAGAATCATATCCCTGCAATCCCGGCGAGACAGTTTAAGGTAGACACAGACCATATCCATTGGACAGAGAACACAGCCCAGACAATGGTCAAGAGGTGGATGCAGGCTTTAAACTAGAGTGGGGACAAAGCCAAGAGAGGCAGGGTCCACGACTGGGAGAGACCATCGTGAACCTCTCCCGTACATTCACCCCTACAGAAACCCAGCAAAAGGTTCTGAACAGGGGCCTGACTTTTGTACCGACTGCAAAGCTCCATAAGGAGCAGATTGAGAGGGACATGAACAAGTTCTATAGGAGACTGGTACTCGTTGACTATTTCGGTGAGTCAGAACGTAGAAAGACCCCTTTCACCCCTCCCTCGAACTGGATGCCCAAGAGAAGGTACAGGTCCGAAGCTATTTTAGAATTTAAGAGCACACTGGGTGAGATAATAGAGAGGGAGAGGGAAGTACAGGATAAGCCCAATCTAACCAGGAAGGAGAGAGCAGCCCTGACAGAACTGAGGGAAAACATAGACATTGTTATCAAACCAGCGGATAAAGGGAGCAGCATAGTTATCATGGACAAACAGCAATACCTATTTGAAGCACACAGACAATTAAACAACACAGAGCACTACACGAAACTAAAGGAACCCATATATTGGGAAACACACACAGAAATTGGGAACATTTTGCAAAAACTGGAAAGGACTGGGTACCTCAAAGGGAAGCAAGTAGAGTACCTGACTGGGATGCAGCCACGGGCGAGAAAGTTTTATATCCTTCCCAAAATACACAAGAACCCAGACTCGTGGACTGTTCCGGGGGAAATTCCACCCGGTAGGCCCATCGTGTCGGACTGCAGCAGTGAGTCATACGGGATAGCGGAGTTCATTGATGCCTGCCTTAATCCACTCTCACAGAAACACCCCAGCTACATCAAGGACACGTATCACTTTGTCCGGATAGTCAATTCCATGTCAGTGCCCCCTGGGGCCATACTCTTCACCATGGACATCGAAAGCCTGTACACCAATATTGAAACGGACAGGGGTATAGAGGCAGTGAGGGACATCCTACGGAGGAACCCTCAGCTAGGGAGACCGGACGAGGCCTTGCTAGAACTCCTCCACCTCAGCCTGACTAAAAATGACTTTGAATTCGATGGTAAATTCTACCTACAAGTCAAGGGCACAGCAATGGGAAAGAAGTTTGCTCCAGCCTATGCCAATATATACATGGCTGGGTGGGAGGAAACAGTCTATCCAGAGTGCCCTAAAAAACCCATGTGTCTCTATAGATACCTGGATGACATCTGGGGAGTGTGGACACACTCAGAGGGGGAATTAGAGGAATTTATTCAAATCCTAAACACTCATCACCCATCCATTAAGGTTAAAGCTATAACAGATAAGGAGAAGATTGACTTCCTGGACACCACAGTGTTTAAACTAGCACCAGAAAGTGGCAACCGAAAACTAGCTACCAAGGTATTCTTTAAAACCACAGACACACACACCCTCCTACACACAGGGAGTCACCATCCCAAACACACCTTCAGAGGCATTGTCAAGGGACAGCTGACCCGCTTTCACCGCATTTGCACTAGGCCGGAGGACTTCCACCAGGCCACAACCATCCTCTTCTCTGCTCTTAGACACAGGGGCTACAGCAGAAGGAGACTTAGGCACATTAAATCTGACTTTCTGAAAAGTATCACAAATCCCCGACCACAGAACATCACAACACCGAAACTACCCTTGATAACGGGATACAGTGGGATGGCAGTGAATATTCACAGGATGGTCAAAACACGCTTTGAGCAACTGAAAACGGAAGTGGGGACACTGGGACAATACACCATTGTCTCAGCCTTCAAAAGGGGTAGGAATCTGAAAGACATACTAGTCAGTACCAAAGTACGAGCAGCGCCAAACTGTGAGGTGGGAAACTGCAGGGCATGCATATACCTGAGAATTTCAAAAAGCATACACAACAGAGCCACAGGAAAGTGGGCCGAGGTAGAGCAGAGGATAACTTGTGAACAAAAGAATGTAGTATATGCCATCCTGTGCACAGAATGCCATATTATATACATCGGGGAGACGGGCAACAGCTTGAGAACCAGACTCACGGGACACCTCAGTAACATCAGAAGGGGAAACCAAAACAGACCAGTTAGCAGGCACTTCCAGGAGTATGGGACGTACCCCTTAAAAATATTAGGCCTGGAAACTAACATAAACTGGTCAAACGCCCAAAGAAAACTAGCAGAGAGGAGATGGATTGAAACACTGCATACTTATTCTCCGTACGGCCTAAATGAGGCCTAAAAAGCTAGGCTGCCCTGAAACTAACATCTTCACAACCCGTAAATACGGATGCTCTTCTCGCCAGGGGGCTAAACTCACCCCACACCACCAGTTATATACCCTTAGAAATAGCATTACCCTCAGAATTACATGCCTTTCATTGTCTGGTCCAGGGGAAATACACAAACCAAGCCTGATCAGCTTTGGTGGGGCCACTTCGGGGAGGGTGTATGATGATTAAAGGCCCGAAACACCTGATGATCCGAGGGTGCATCACTGACGATGTGTCCCACTGCACACCCGGTTCGTTGAACCAAGTGGGACCGGACCACGACAATGAAAGGTATGGACCAGATTAACCGGACTTCCCTATATAAGCCTAGCCTCCAATACCAGCTCATACTCAAAACTCGGCAGCCTAACCTCTCCCAGCCAAACATATACATCCACCAGGCCTACACTCAAACCTAATCCTAAAGTCCAAAAGGGGCACACACACCCCCACAAACCCTAGACACTTCCTGATTAGCCCGGGCTTCAGCCCCACAAACCCTAAGCACACCCCGATTAACCCTTGCTAAACCCCCACAAACCGATATGTACATCCACCGGTCCAACACTCAAACCTAATCCTAAAGTCCAAAAGGGGCACACACCCCCACAAACCCTAGGCACTTCCCGATTAGCCCTGGCTTCAGCCCCACAAACCCTAAACACACCCCGATTAACCCTTGCTCTCCCAGCCAAACATATACATCCACCAGGCCTGCACTCAAACCTAATCCTGAAGTCCAAAAGGGGCACACACACCCCCACAAACCCTAAGTATACCCTGATTAATACTGGTTTAAATCCCCATAAACGGGATATTCTGTGTTAAGAGGGGCAAGTTTCAATAAAGGCAAGTGTTGGACCTGGTTAATGAAGGCGTGGGCCAGTTCAAAGTGGCAGGGTCGCGTGAAATTGAATCTCAAGTGGCGAGATCAAAAAGCACGAGGGGGCTTTTTTTGCCTACTGCCCGCATAATCTCAACCTAACCCTAACCCTAAACCCTAACCCTAACCCTAACCCTAACCCTAACCCTAACCCTAGCTTAAAACTTAAACCTAATCTTAAAGTTTAGATGGGGTATACACCCCCACAAACCCTACTAAAGTTTAGATG